>NC_134487.1:304033058-304125558 GCF_040206685.1 Ascaphus truei | reverse complement strand
ACACACACACACACACACACACACACCCAGGCAGACCCGTTACCTTACCAAAACTTTTCTCCTTTTTCTGCATGAGTTGAGCACAGATTGCCTGGGAGGCTTCTCATGGAGGGGGTGCTGCGGGGGTCCCTGTGCGGGGGTGCTGCGGGGGTCCCTGTGCGGGGGCTGCGGGGGTCTCTGTGCGGGTGCTGCGGGGGTCCCTGCGCGGGGTGCTGCGGGGGTCCCTGCGCGGGGCGGGGGTGCAGCTGTGTGCAGACACACCGAGGCTGCTGCTGCCTATTGTTCAGCCTGACCGCCCGGGCGCTACACTGTAGCAGCAGCAGCCGCGCGTGTCACACGCTGGTCCAGCATGTGGCTGTGTGCAAATGTGCAAATGTGCAAATGTGCAAATGTGCAAATGTGCAAATGATGGCGAATGACAAGGCCGCCTGCTCCCTAACTCCGCCGTAATCCGGTAATCCCGCCGCCGCTCTCAGCTGCTTTGTAACAAATGGATTTGATTAAACTGTCACATGCAGCGTTAGCACCAGATCGTGTTCAATACTGGGGGAGGGGGCAGGAGCGGTATACACAGGAGCGGTATACACAGGACCTGCAGCGGAAGTAGCACCGCGCTAGTGGGGGGTGGGGGGAGTAGCACCGCGCTAGTGGGGGGGTGGGGGGAGTAACACCGCGCTAGTGGGGGGTGGGGGGAGTAACACCGCGCTAGTGGGGGGGGTGCGGGGGGGTTTGGAGTAGCACCGCGCTAGTGGGGGTGGGGGGGAGTAGCACCGCGCTAGTGGGGGGTGGGGGGGGAGTAGCACCGCGCTAGTGGGGGGAGGGGGGGAGAGTAGCACCGCGCTAGTGGGGGGAGGGGGGGGAGAGTAGCACCGCGCTAGTGGGGGGAGGGGGGGGGTGACCGAGTAGCACCGCGCTAGTGGGGGGAGGGGGGGGAGAGTGAGGGGAGCCCGGCGGCTAGTGGGGGGGGGGTTGGGGGAAGTAGCACCGCGCTAGTGGGGGGGGGGGGGGGGGGGGAGGGGGCGATCTATGGCATGATGAGTTAACCAGATCACAAACACCGCTATACAGATCACACAAGCCCGAGAGGCCCCGGGTTATTACCATTTATAAGTTAGAAAAAAAAAAAAACAAAAAAAAAAAAAGGCTCGAGACCCATATTGGGTTTAAATAAATAAATAAAAGTTGCCACCAATAATGGTCACTCTGCCAATTTGGTGACTCTGTTCTGCACACAGGATGCACCCAAACTATATAGAATATAAATAGGTGAATATCAGCATTTTTTTTTTCAGTTCCTTTTTATTCCAGCTCTCATCATAAAAATAATGAAGCCCCAAAAGATTAAAAAAAAAAAAACCCCAAGCAGAAGAAGAGGAAAAGTTGGGAGGTCTCAGGTCCGAGCTGCAGAGTTTGCGCCTCATTAGGCAGAGGAGAAAACACAGTGACCAGCAGCAGCAGCAGCTCTGTGTGCACTTCTTCACTTACCTTCTCAATGAAGCCACACAGGAAAAGGCAGGTCAGTGCGCACAGGCTGCTGTGTGGCTCCTCTCACCACACAGGAAAGGCAGGTCAGTGCGCACAGGCTGCTGTGTGGCTCCTCTCGTGAAAGGTCAGAAAGGAGCATTGTTTGAAAGAGAATGGGATTCTTAAATTTAAAATAATGAGGTCCTCAAGGATCCACCAGTAATTGTGTTGACCACATCTGAGCTACAGGTGTCCTCTTTACATCTCTGCCTGTCTGCCCTGACAGACTCGAGAACAACTTACCTACCAGCAGCTTGTGAAGGGAGCTGAGTGAGCACAGGCGTTTATCATCTGCAAAATGCAGTCCCTTACCAGCCAGGCATAGTACAGCAAGGAAAGGTCACCCAGTTATTACTGAGCAAAGCTCCAAATGCACGAGATCCAAGCAGCTCCTGTCACACCACAGAGCAGTTTCTACCTCCCTCTCTCCCTCCCCCCCCCCCCCCCCCCCCCCCTATCCATCCCCATCATTCATCCGCCCCCCTTTACATCTCAGAATACTTACCTCACGCCACCACATCGCTATAGTGCAGCAGCAGCAGCAGCCCCCTCGTAAAGTACAACACAGCTAGGAGACAGATTGTGCTTTGTTGGTAATTTCCCATGGTGAAATGTACAAGCCTGCGAGTGCAGTCAGCAGAACATGCACATGCCAGACACAAACACCAGGGACAACCTCTACACAAAGTGACCTCTGCAGCACAACTCAGACCCCCCCCCCCCCCCCCATCATCTAACATTGCCCCCCCCCCATCATCTAACACTGCCCCTCCTCCCCCCCCCCCCCCATCATCTAACACTGCCCTCCTCCCCCCCCCCCCCCATCATCTAACACTGCCCCCCACCACCCCAAATCATCCAACACTGCCCCCCCCATCATCTAACACTGCCCCCCACCACCCCAAATCATGTAACACTGCCCCCCATCATCTAACACTGGAGCTAACACGTTGCACCAGAAACGATTGCATGTTGAGTAATTTGGACATTTACGTTTGAATGACAATAACAGAAGTGTATGTATAGGACTAAGCGACTGGTGACCATTACACCTGCATCCTCACCAGCAGGAAAATAGACTTACATGAATAGTTTTAATAAAAACATTTGATCTTATGCATGGTGTAGTCTGGAAAGAAAGGTCGGTTTTAGTGGTGGCATGTCAGTGATCTTTTTAATTGCATGATAGGATATCACACACACACACAACTCTGGAAACGAGGTTCATCTTTGAATGCACAACTCTTGGGTTTTGAAAGTAACCTGTATGAGTTAAAAACATACAAGTGGCTATTTCAGCACTAAAATAGACATTTTGCTCTACAAAATACGGTTATTAAAAAGTTATGAGGCAGCTTCAACGTCATTACAAGAAGATAAATCAACAACAAAGACAGCATTTTAATGCATTAGTCCTAGGAAGCAGGTCACGTAGCCTATATTACAGCACACACAGAAATGTACTGTACACACGTACACCGATAGCTATAATAGAGGGGGATCATTTAAACCAACCTGAGCACAAGACCCTAAAATATCTCAGAAAGTGAGAAAAGCAGCATCAAGTGCACCAAGGTCCGGTGGCTGGCAGAGCAGGGGGCTTCTGCATTTGGGTCCTTGTTCTTCAGCCATGCAAGTACCCATCCTATTCAGTGCCAGGTATTTATACTGCATGTCCACATACAAGGGCAGCAAACAGACCCCACCACGTGCCCATCCTGAAACAGTAGTCTTCCCATCATAAACTCAGGAGGGAGAACTGTGCGGTGAAAGGGAGAAATAAAATCAAATGGTACAGCTAATGAGGACAATTAAATTAATTATGTTCAAGGAGAAGATATTCTCCCCCCTCCCCCCTCCCACTGTATGATCTGTTACCCCTCGCTGGCAACTGCTGCTTTGTAATTCATGGTAACTGATTAGTGCAGCTATGCAAATCTTTGTTTAAATCATTCAACTAATTAAATGATGGGATTATCCTCTGCCTACGGTGACATCATTCGCAGTAATTAGCACTCTATTTGGACTATGGCAATAAGAATCCTGATGTCAACACCAGGCTGCAAAGACGGTAACCCTTGGAGTGCTGGAGGGTGGCTAATGTGCCAGTGCCCTTCTCCAGCCATAGAAGGGTTAACCCATTTGCCACCCTTTCATTCCAATGAAATCCACCTGGATCTCCGATTGCTCATTATACTCAGGAAAACAAGAAGCCACTGAGAATTAAAATCTACCAATATCCGGTGTAAAAAGAAAATGGAACAGTTAACATTCAGCTCCATGCCATTAATTCCCCCTAAAATGTAATGATAATTAGATGGGTCATAAAATGCTCTTCTTTTCATTATGACTGATGAAATGCATTAAAGCTGACAGGGTATTACTGACAGTAATTAGGTTTTTGTCATGAATTACATTTGAAAGCAGACTCTCCCCCCAATCATGCAATTTACAGCAAGATTGTGTGTGTGTTAAATCTGGATAGAGACGAGTTATACAAAATAGCAGTTTCTCTCTAATCATATGAATTATTCAAACGCACACAAAAAAATATATATATCTGAGAAATGGTACAGATGAAGAGGTTTTTCCACTTAATGTACTGCACAGATGTGATCAGCAGCAGTTGCCGACAATGAAATACAAGTGCACAAACAAAGTGAGCTGGTGAACAAGAGTTGGAATTTAATCATCTTCCGCTGACACTTTGAGAAAACACCATTAACCCTCAGCAAACTCCCAATTTCTGTGCTCCTTACCCCCTTTCAGCACAAAAAGTGAAAAGAAATTGGGTTTTTGCTCACTCATCCATACAAAATGGTTAGCTCCAGTAATGCAAACCATTTCTTTTATTTTACAGAGAAAATCAAAACTGTGAAGTTTAATTACATGTCCCCTTCTCCTCCTAGAAAGATTACAATAGAAGAATTGATTATAAAGAGCCATTACTGGGCATGATTACCATGCTTGGGTTTTGTTCCCTCTCTTATCACATATTCTGATTTACAGGAGAATTCAACGTCTTTTCAGAAACAGGTGTTTTTATAGAGTTGCCCCAAGTACCTTTGAACAAAACAAAAATAAATAAACTCACCTTTTCTTAAGGAAAATCAGAGCAGAAATGGGGATCCCTGAAGTTAACTTTCCCTTTTGTATGAAAACAGATGCTGGCTGGTTGAATATTTGTATTAAATATTTAGTGAAAGTAAATATTTCTGTAGTCCCAAAGAGGCTGTGTGGCAGTCCTTGTAAATTGTGAAGCAAAAGAAATAAATCATTTAAATGAAGTCCAAGCTTGAAATAGAAAAGTCTGTTCAAAGTACAAAAAATGGGGGGGGGGGAAGAAATGCCCAGGGTGGGGGAATTATTGTGCCCCCTTTCAGATGCAGAATCCAGGAAAAGATTTCACCTGCCTCGTTTACCAGCTTTCTGCTTCTTACTGTCTCCAACAACACACAAAACCCGAATGGGCCAGCACGGATCCGCTAGTTTTTAAACACCTCACCAGGTCCCTAGTTAGCAGCTTCCTTCAGCTCATCCAAGAAGCTGACAAGTACTGTTAGAGGAAGCTGTACATGTTGCTCTAATGGACCCTCATTAAGTTCTACTTACAGATGTTCTCTTAACATAATTGATCTGCGGTGAGTTGAGAGGACTGCAGCTTATTCCCTAGCCCCCAATTATGGTTGGGTAATTAGATCCCCAACCTCCAATTTTTCACATTCACCCTTCTAACATTCCAAAATATCAAAGTATCTCTTTCACACAAAAGCTCCCCCACTCCCCCTTACTGGACTCCACTCGACTCACAGTATTGACAGTTAGATCTGCTAACCTTTGTAGTGACGCCAGTTTTAATGGCATATTCAGTCCATTGACAGAGCTAGTTTTTCCCTTCTTATTTAACCCTCAGAAACAAAAGGGTGGAAAAAAAAGAATGAATATCTAACTTGTATAGATTGTAGTTGTGATAAAAGATTCCAGTGATGAGCTTTGGCAGCGGAGGCTCTTTTCTAATGTCGTTTTATCTGAATTAATTCCTCAGATGAGAACTTTAAGGAACAATGAAGGAGAAAGGTATCTTCTGAACCGGTGGAGAGAAAGAAATTACACAGCACACCTGGGACAGATGAAGCCAAACTAGTGCTTTTATAATGCCAATCAACAGGGCTGTTATCATCCCTCTAATTAGGAAAGCAGGCTAAAACAGAGAGCACTTAGGGAGATGGTAATGTTGTGGTTTTGCACTTAAAAGGGGAGCCATATCTTGCACTGTAAAAATCCAGGATTGGAGCTGACAAGTCCTGTAACTAATGCCTGGGTAGGATTCACAGTGCATGTTTTAATTCATAAAAGTGGACAAATGCACCAGTATAAAGAATAGAAAGTTTCATTCTGAAGGAAAATTGGGTTCACTGCTACTCTTTCAATCCTCACAGGACCACAATGTAATATAGCTCATTGTTCAGTCTGATAAGAAAAATTCAGCACATTTGTGTTTCTCCTTAACATAGCCATTAAGTACCGAAAACACCAGAACCTGTTACCTGATCCTTTCAAAAGGGAATTGATACTCCCATGTTTTCTGGAGATTAAGTTGTAATAATTCCAGGAAAGTGATGTATTCATTTCACGCAGACCTACCTAGTGTCTTGTCTTGCCTATTAAACCAAACAGTGCTGTTAAAAATAAACGCTTTATATAATATGTGCAGATTATTATTATCTTTGTTTATTTATAACATATTACACAACGTGGTACAATTGGGTGACAAAGAGATGTAAATTACATAAACAGAGTTACATACCAAGTAAGGACAAACAAATGCAAACAGATCTGAAAGGGGATGAGATACATCATGGCGCACTTAAAATATTTAAGCACATTTTTAACGAAAGTTGAATATTTAGCTAAATTTATGGGGCTACACGCATGCGTCAAGGTCAACCAAACCAAGGTCAAGTAAATACGAGATCATTAAGGAGTGACACAGTCATGCATTGCTTGTGCCCTTTTTGTAACCTCTAGACCAGGGGTGGTCAACTCCAGTCCTCAAAGGCCACAAACGGGTCAAGTTTTAAGGCTATCCATGCTTCAGCACAGTTGGATCAATCAGTTGCTCAGTCAACGACTGTTGCCACTTCTGCTCTAGAACATAAGATAATTTCAAGTGAACATGATATGGGCTCAAACCTGTGTGTGAATTTTTAATTGTGGTGCTTGTAACCTTTTTGGAACTTTGAAACATGAGAAATGTTTGTATTATGAAAATATCAAGTATTCACCATATTTGTGAATGTCCACGAATGCTTCACACCCCTGTTGCTAGAACGGTTACACTGCAGATCAGTGTTAGTCACATACATTCTTCAGGTACCCTGCCAGGGCTATATGTTTGGAAAAATGGAATACAAAAAAAGGCAAAAGTAAACTACAATAAGTGCATGCATCATGCACGTGAGATTATTAATGATTGGGTTATTCCAAAAGCATTGTCTTTCTGAGGGATACCTAAGAAAGGGAGACACACCCTGTTATCGATCATCGTGATCTATGCTTGTATTGCACTTAACCCTTTTGCTGCTAGAATTGAAGTGCAACGTGTTGCTTCCCTTCTAGGGGTTAACTCGGCCAGACACAAGATTGTCTACAATGAAAGATGACTTTATAATCATGACATAACATCCTGACATAGGGTGTTTTTCAGTAATAACTACCACTGCTTCATGAATAAGCCCCTTAGGCTATTCTGCTATTCTGCTATTCTGCTACCCTGCTGTTTTAACGCCTTCCAGACGGTACAAATCCAGGCTCTGAATGGAAACTGAACAAAAATGCAATGCTGTGTGTAAGTCATCACTACAATCTACTTACACAAACACGAATTGGTGCCCTGATATAGTGTACTTTGTAATAATAAATTGCAAATATATTATACAAGGTATCAAATTTAGTGTAATATGATTGTGGCAATAATAACAGAAACAGTGAATTATTAATGATATTGTTCTAGTGTGCGCAAGCGCTATACATAGAGTTATGCAGGGAGAGCGAATCCCGAAGCAAAAAGTTTACCATCTAATTTTGGTGCTCAATATGCAATGCTATAAAGTGATTTGCCTAGGGCCACACAGAACAGGGATTGCAAACTGGGTCCAGCAATTCAGCCTCTCTCATGTACGGAACCAACAGCGGTCAAAATCATCTCTTCAAACAAAACATTAGTTTGAACTGCACATTTTTTTCTTCTGTTCTTCTGCTGTCATGGATGCTATATATATATATATATATATATATATATATATATATATATATATATATATATAAAGAAAAAAAAAGAAAAGAGAAGAGAGAGCGCACGCCCCATAGCGTATAAAAGCGATTTAATGATGGAAAAGGGGGGAGGAGGGGGAAGAATCTCACTCACAAGAAATATAAAAATAACAGGCAATTTGTGAAATAATTCACCACCAGCCGAAATGCTCCTGCACCAGATCGTCCTTCAAAGTTCAAATATGGGGGTGTGTAGACGAATTCCCACAAAGTATTGGAGGGCTGGAACGTCCTTTCGAATCGACGCGGTCAATCTGTACTGGATAGCGCAGCCACCGGTCTGCTCCACGTGTGATCCGGCCATGATCACGCCCTGCGTGATGACGTAATGTCGTAAAACCCCTTTGAGAAAGTCGCCCGAGTGTGAAACGCGTCAGGGAAATGTCACTAATACGTAAGCAACATTACGTCATCACGCAGCGCGTGATCGTGGCCGGATCACACGCGGAGCACACCGGTGGCTGCGCTATCCAGTACAGATTGACCGCGTCGATTCGAAAGGATGTTCCAGCCCTCCAATACTTTGTGGGAATTCGTCTACACATCCCCATATTTGAACTTTGAAGGACGATCTGGTGCAGGAGCATTTCGGCTGGTGGTGAATTATTTCACAAATTGCCTGTTATTTTTATATTTCTTGTGAGTGAGATTCTTCCCCCTCCTCCCCCCTTTTCCATCATTAAATCGCTTTTATACGCTATGGGGCGTGCGCTCTCTCTTCTCTTTTTTTTCTTTAGGTAACACAGGACTTGGTTTTTCCTTCAGAGAGCTGCAGACGACCCCTGCTATTTGAGAATTGATTCACCGTTTGGACACTGTTCAAGGACTGGTTTTTATACAGTTTATTTTTCTTTATCTGTTTATATGTTTATGTTATATTTATGTTAGGAATAGTTCACATACATACATACATATATATATATATATATATATATATATATATATATATATATATATATATATATATATATATATATATATATATATATATATATATATATATATATACATACATATAATATTTTTTGGGGACTTAGTCCCTTCACTCTATTTTCACCCATTTATTATATAGAGATTTATTAGGATTTATTTAGGATTTAATTATTTAGTGTTAGGCGCTACTATATTTGTTTATATATATATATATATATATATATATATATACAGTATATATATATATATATATATATATATATATGTAGCCGTGACCCCTGATTCACCCCAAAGAGCGGGAGGTTGCGCTTGCAAAGAGTAGTTGCAAAAGCCCGCGAAGGAGGAGAGTGCATTTGGCGGGAGGGAGCAGTCCCTTGACATAGCAGCCCTGCGGGGAGGGTCAGGTGAGAGAGCCGAGCCAATGGCTGAGGAGGTGCCAGAGATATAGGCAAGTGGTTGCGCGCACGTGGAGCTAGAGCTGGTTGGAGAGGAGAGGAGATGGAGAGTCTGTGAGGGGAGGTTGAACCGCCCCGGCGCAGCCAGGTGCCCCAGGCCCAGTTAGCCCTGAGTGACCTTAGAGACAAGCTGAGCTAGGGATCGCCTTAGTGAGGTTCCTGTTCCCATAGTATCTGTAAGCCTTGACCGGGACTATACTGTCGAGAGGGAGGTCAGGGCTCAGACCCCCACTGGTGTTGCCGGAGTCCGGGTGGGATCGCCCCGGACCCTAGAGGGAGCGAGAGAGATAGAACGGTGTCGACGTACCGAGACCCTTTGTGAAGATCGTGGCAGTCCCGAGCACCGGAGTGCTCGGCAAGTATTTCCTCAAGTGCACCAACGGTACCATTCATTCACCCGAGACACAGTGGCTGCGCAGCCACCCATACACACACATAGGGCCTGCTGTGAGCGGGAGGACTAATCCGTAAGGATCGGACACGGGGTGGGATCACCCGGTGGCGGGTGTGGGAAGTATTGTTGGCGTCCGCCGTGGCGCATGTTGTGGGGCGTCCGCCGTGGCGCTAGGTAATGTTGGCGTCCGCCGTGGCGCGCTATGTAACCTATATATATAAATATATATATGTGTAGGAATGTTATGGCATGTAACGTACTGTGAGTTTAGTCTGCCAGTAAAAGAGATTGGTTTTAGAACTTGGCTGTGTAAGTGTAATTCTTGCATATACGTCCTGCGAAGACCCACTCCCCCTTTGGCGGGAGCTGTCGCAGGTGGAGGCGCTGCACCCGTTATAAATATTGCGCGCACCCCAGGCTCTCCGTGGCAGAGACTTAGGCCCTGTGAGCCGGCAGGTAATACAGCACATAGTAGCGGCTTGCTAGTGATAGGAAGCAGGGCTACATATATATATAATCAAAAAATAAATAGATGATACCGTTCTGTGATTACTGAAGCTCGGTTAACACGGTACTGATACCTCTACATGTATATATATATATACATATATACGTATATATATACACACACACACTGTACAAAAGCACAATATTACTCTAACAATCTCCACCAAAATACATCAAACCCAGCTAACTTCTGGAAGGTTATCAACAATATATTCCAGCCTTCTAACCATCAACAACCAAGTAATATCACTAAGGGGATATTACTCTGACAAACCCCACTGACATTGCAAATACATTCAATGATTACTTTGTGGGGTGTGCCACTAACTTATTAGCGAAACGCAGCCCAAACCACAAACCTGAATCTCATCCTGGGAGTGCCCACATAGCCCCACCCCCTCCCAACACTGCCCACAATTTTCAATTTGGCCCAGTATCTGAAGAGGAGATTACACAAGCGCTCCTCAAACTAAAACTAAGCAGCCAATGTGGACCTGACTTACTACAATCTAGGTTCCTATGACTTGGTGCCCCAGCCATTGCCAAACCAATTGCTTCCATAGTCAACTCTATCCTGTCTGCAGGCCATAATCCCTAAAACCTGGAAAACTGCCAGAGTTGTCCCAATCTTCAAAAGTGGGGACAAAAACACTGTCTCAAACTACAGGCCAATCTCACTTCTCCCAATTCTATCCAAAGTCATGGAAAAATGTGTCCACTCCCAATTAAGCGATTACTATACCAAGACAAATTTCCCAAGCCAATTCCAATCTGGCTTTCGTCCCAAACACTCCACCGTAAATACCCTGCTAAAAGTTTGCAATGAGATCCAGTGTGGAATGGAACGGGGACAACTCACTGGTGCAATATTCCTAGATTTTGCAAAGGCTTTTGATACAGTTGCTCATGCTATCCTGCTTAACAAAGTCCAGAGCTCTGGAATAGGGAAGCATGCTTTAAACTGGTGTAGCCCCCTGTAAACAGAATGGGCTACTTATCCTTCTACTACTGGAGTAAGCCCTGGTAAGGGCAGGCGCCAGTAGTGACCATGGGTTTTCCCCCTCACCAAGCCCCGCCTCTGTGGTAGAGGCAGACCCCTGAGCTCTGTGCAGGCTAGACAGAGGGGAGGTCCTACTGACATCATAGGGGGCAGGGCTGAGTCTATTTAGTAGGCTGTCCTGTGTGTGTGTGTGAGTTCAGTCTGTTGGAGAGTCAGTTCTGTGTGGATGTCAGTCAAGTCAGTTCTGCCTGGAGTTGAGTCTTGTCTGTCCGGCCTGTGAGAGTTTGGAGTCTCTGGAGAGCAGTGTGTCTGCTGCACTAAAGAGAGGAGAGATGACCCTGTGACAGCTGCGCGGGTAGCTGATCAGTCTGGGAGCATCAGATGGAAGCGGAGGAGAGTGTGTGGTCTGACGTGCTGTAGGACCGAGAGAAGATAAGGACAGACCTATTATATAGAGGTGGACCAATGCCCTCACCCTGCTCAGGGGGTGAGGGGCAGGAGATCTAGCCTACCCTGGTGGAGGTGGAGGCCGGGGTATTGAGGCCCCATCCAGACCATCCTGTCTGGAGACATTACTGGAGGGAAGGAGAGGAGGAATACCAATATATCTGAACTGCTGCTACTGTGTGCTACTGCTGTGATCAGAGACAATAAAGGGACATTGCGGTTTTACATCAGACTGTGTGTGTGTTCTGGAGCATTCCCCCTGGGACCAGGGTCATTTCTCTATAAGGGTCCTACCCCACATTCTGGGAAGTTATAGAGGATGGAGGCGCTGCACCGTTGCTAAGGAGAAGATGGAGGCATATACCCCAGAAGCCTGGTCCTGTATCCCCGACATCACCGCGGGAGACTCAGGCCCTCCTGTTACCGGCAGGTATGCACCACCAACATACATGTAGCCAGCCCTCACTACACCCTAGATATGGCATCTGTGTCGGGGGGGGGGGGGGGGGCTTTGGAGGGCTGTGTTTGGAGGCGAGCTGCTGAGATCCCAAACAGGACAGGCTTTCAGCGAAGCAGAACGGGAGGAGTGAATTGCACTTTCCGTGCAAGTGCTGGAGAAAGTAGGGCATGTCATACCAGGGGTAGTCAGGGGAGCGTGGACTCCCGCAAAGTACGCCCTGGGTGCCCTAAGAGGGTGTCGTAAGATGGGTGCCAAGCTATAGCTGTTCTAGTCCCTTGAGGCAGGTAGTGTGAGGCAACTGGGGGGGGTTAGCCGGTTTACTTATCCAGGGACCATGGCCCAGGGCCTGCACTATGAGTGGCCAAAAGTAGGAGACGCCCGTACTTAGGGAGATGCCCGGTACACTAGCTAGCACCCACATAAAACGCACCACAGAGTACTTGCAGGAACTGTCACCGAGTACAGTGCATAGAGAAGGAGTTCTGCCTAGCCTGATGTACTGTATGCCATACATCATATCAGTGGGCAACTGTCAGAATAGCATCAGAAAGCATGCAGAGAGTGTTCAGTGAGCAAGTGGAGGTCAGTCAGTGTCTAGGTACGAGCTTTGCACTAGACACTGAGAATAGTGCACAAATACATTTGGTGGGCTCATCAAAGATGGCGGCCGTCACTACATGTGCTCCGCGGAGCAAGAAAGAATCCAAAATGGTGACAAACGCGCCATCCACGGCCCAGCAGTTAGCAGCCAAACTAAAATGGCGATTCTGCCAATCCTGGAGCGCGCACGTGAATCGTGCAAAGAGACTGTGCGAGAAATGTGGCGGGAGATGTGCAGGGGTTTGGCACCAAACCCAGATCCCCTGCAAGAGGAGCGAAGCGGCGCAAAAGCCGAAAGCCCACCCACCTGTGCTGTGACTGGCCAACAAACCAGGCCACGTCACACTGAAAGAAGGAGTGCCCCGCCTCTTGTTTGCACTAGAGGGAGGGGGCACAAGGAGAGCCAATCAGGAGAGCCTTCCCCAGCGAAGGGAGGGACAGGAAGTGAGAGCGAGGAGCTTCATTTCTGTTTGACATTCACAGAGAGCGGAGCTGAGCAATTGAACTGTTCCACCCCTGAGCAAAATATGGCCGAACTGAGCACCACGATTTACCAGCTACCAGGAGGCTTACTGGTAGTGGCGGTTGAGGGACACGAATACCTCCGGTGTCTGTGCGTCCACTGCGGGATACCCGGAGCGGTCCCCAGCACTAAGGCACGATGCCCTCAATGCGGCACGTACAACCTGTGGCCTAACGAGCCATGGCCACTGATCGAGACCCCGCGGGGTGCCTCTCTGGGAACACTAACGGAGGTGGCAGAGATGAAAGACAAGGCTGCCATAGTTCTACGTTTCAACCATGCGGGAAGAACCAAGGCCCAGCCAGCTACGGAGCCGAGCGAACCATCGGCGGAGAAGAGCGCGACCGCAGTGGAGGTACCGGAGCAAGCCCGTTTCGTGCCATTACCCACTGGCGGTATAGCCTAAGAACCCGGTGACTCCCTTGCGGAGGAGCCGATCGTAATATCGTCGGAGGAAGAAGTTGGCGTCCCATCGGTGGCCATGCGCCTACCGGCGAACAACCCCAGCTGTAACAAAGATGACGGTCCACTTACCGGAGAGGAGCAGACGAGTCCGGACACCTTCCGACGGCGAGCGCTGGTGCGGCCTGAGGCCCGTAGCAGTCCCACGGCCGTGGTGACTCCCAGTGCGGCGGAGATGGCGTCCGGGACGACTCCGGAGGACCTCGAGTACATCAGCCTGCAGCGGAGCGGTAAGGAGACTCCACCACCCCCTTACTCCCGCCAGGCAAAGACGGCACCTGCAGAGGACGAGAAGGAGAGGCTTGAGGCCTACTTACCCGTTCGCAGACCAGATGATCCACCACCGCCCCTTCCGGTCTTCCCCGCACTTCCGGTGCGTGACCACGGAGCGGATGGAGATTCCGCGGGCACCGGCCATGACATCACTTCCGGGTCCGACTGGAAGAGAGGCCTGGGAGCGCTGTTCTCCCCACGGAGAGCAGCCATGACAGCTGCAATGGCCACACTAAAAAGCCAAGGCCCATCCAGAGGAGCCCGAAGCACGTCGGAGAGAGCAACCAAGAAAGCGCCCACGGGTCGCGGTATTACCCGCTTGCTGGACACTAACTTGACCATTGCCCCAGCCCCAACCCCTAGCTCCATCGCCCCGGCCACTGCCCCTGCCCTGTCACAAGTGTTGTCACCGGGACTGTAACAGGGGACTTATCCCTGTTCAGTAATGTGCCTTTAATCTAGCAGTGTGGTAGTTAATTACTAAACACCACCTGCCTGATTAGATTGTTTACAAAAAGCCTGCCTTTGAGACAGGAAGTGACTCTCCTTAGCTCTGACTGAGAGCTGACCTTTGGAGAGACAGAGCAGAGGTTCTTGAGTCCCAGGAGAGACTGACCAAAAGAAACCCAGATCTCTGGAGCTGACCGGTCTTGAGCTCTGCTCAGCAGAGCTGATTTCAAGACACAGGGAAAACTACTACACCTGAAGCTGAACCAGGAAGTGAGACGATTTTCCCTCCAAGAAACAGATAAGACTTTTATTCTTAAGAGACTGCTTATATCTGCTTATTTTCATGCTATATGTTTTGGGGCTGCGAGACATGCTTAACTAATGGAGATGTGAACTAATTGCATAGGATTTCACTAGATATACTCCCAAGTGAATGGAAGCTTTGTTCCCCCCCCCCCCCTGTGTTTGGATAATTTCCTGATGAAAAGGAACAAGCACAATAAAGCCTATTATAATTTCACATTATAAAGCCTCCTAATTGTGGACCTAGCGGGGATAAATTGAGCAAGTACCCCAATATTCCAGAGATGTGCGGGACTGGGAATTGAGCGATGAGGGGTCTGATGGGGAAATACCATATGCTAATGTTATACGTGTGCCTAACCCTGTGCCTTTTTCTCCTGCAGCTAGAGGGAGGGCCCGAGGGTCCCACACTACAGCAGAGGCTGGGCCTGTGAGTGAAGTGGTTCACAAGATGGACCCTACGGTGTACATCAACGCCAAAGGGAGGAGAGATTGCTCGCGCTCTACAGAGGCGGGGATGTCCGGTGTCTCATCCCAAGCAGAGTCCGTGATAGAGACCACTAGCCCCATATCCGAGTACGAGCACCGTGACAAATGGTGGGCCCCCTTATTTACTGGGTACCACGCAGGTATGGATCGCACCAGGTTCTTACTCATCCGTAACAACATAGTTGATCATTGGTGGGCGGAAGGTGCCTATACTCCCCAGGAGGTGGCGGACGAAGTAGAACACAGGTACCGGGAGATAGAGCAGAAGATCATTCTGCCCAAGGGCCCCAGTATTTTGTATAATGATATTGCTCCTGTAGAACCAGAGTTCTGGGTACTGCCAAGCAGGGCGGGTCACCGTAAACTCACGAAGTTGAGCAGAGCAGACAGAGCCTTAGTGGCTAGGTACAGGCAGTCCCATGGGTACGAATACCCTTATGTGCCTGAACCCATAATGAGAGAGATTGAGGAGAACAGGGATAGTTGGCTCCGAGAAGCCATGCAAGAGTACCTAAGGACCAAGTTTGGTAAGGCAGGGTACCACAATCAAGATAGGATCAGTGAGTTGGTCAGGATCTGGAGTATAGGACGGTGCATATACATGCACAGTGTGATCTATCGGCCAGAGTCTGGGTTGGTACAGTCGTTTTACGTGACCATAACTGACCATAATGGAAGAAAAGTGTGAAAGCCTGACCCAAAGCATTATTCCTAGTTGGTTCTCCCCGTTGGGAGTACCCGACTACTGTTACTGTTACGCCACCTGGTGGTTGGCTCAAGAGATAACCTGTCTTGAACTGTTTGTTTCCCAGGTTTGTCTACGCAGGATGGTTCTGCTAAAAGTAAGTCCAAGTGGGGACCATTGGATTCCACCAGACGGAGAGTGTAGCCCCCTGTAAACAGAACGGGCTACTTATCCTTCTACTACTGGAGTAAGCCCTGGTAAGGGCAGGCGCCAGTAGTGACCATGGGTTTTCCCCCTCACCAAGCCCCGCCTCTGTGGTAGAGGCAGGCCCCTGAGCTCTGTGCAGGCTAACAGAGGGGAGGTCCTGGTGACATCATAGGGGGCGGGGCTGAGTCTATTTAGTAGGCTGTCCTGTGTGTGTGTGAGTTCAGTCTGTTGGAGAGTCAGTTCTGTGTGGATGTCAGTCAAGCCAGTTCTGCCTGGAGTTGAGTCTTGTCTGTCCGGCCTGTGAGAGTTTGGAGTCTCTGGAGAGCAGTGTGTCTGCTGCATTAGAGAGAGGAGAGATGACCCTGTGACAGCTGCGCGGGTAGCTGGTCAGTCTGGGAGCATCAGATGGAAGCGGAGGAGAGTGTGTGGTCTGAAGTGCTGTAGGACCGAGAGGAGATAAGGACAGACCTATATAGAGGTGGACAAATGCCCTCACCCTGCTCAGGGGGTGAGGGGCAGGAAATCTAGCCTCACCCACAGGGCCTACCCTGGTGGAGGTGGAGGCCGGGGTATTGAGGCCCCATCAGACCATCCTGTCTGGAGACATTACTGGAGGGAAGGAGAGGAGGAATACCCATATATCTGAACTGCTGCTACTGTGTTCTGCTGCTGTGATCAGAGACAATAAAAGGACATTGCGGTTTTACATCAGACTGTGTGTGTGTTCTGGAGCATTCACCCTGGGACCAGGGTCATTTCTCTATAAGGGTCCTACCCCACATTCTGGGAAGTTATAGAGGATGGAGGCGCTGCACCGTTGCTAAGGAGAAGATGGAGGCATATACCCCAGAAGCCTGGTCCTGTATCCCCGACATCACCACAGGAGACTCAGGCCCTCCTGTTACCGGCAGGTATGCACCACCAACATACATGTAGCCAGCCCTCACTACACCCTAGATATGGCATCTGTGTCTGGGGGGGAGGGGGGAACATGGGTTACACTGGTTTCAGTCCTACCTATCAGGTAGATCCCAACATGTGTCCATCTCAGGCTCTAACTCCAACCCCCTGGATATTACCTGTGGTGTCCCGCAAGGCTCTGTTCTGGGGCCCCTACTCTTCTCAGTGTTCATTAATGATCTTCCCACAGCTTGTAAGGAAGCCTCAATACACATGTATGCAGATGACACAATCCTATATGTTCACACAGCCATAGCCTCTCTGACCTTGAACACATACTTCAGTCTGACTTTTTGAGACTCGAAAACTGGATTTCCCAAAACAAACTGTTTTTAAACACTGACAAGACTGTAGCAATGCTATTTGGGACACAGACTAAATTTTTAAAGCTTCCAGCGACTGAGATCCAGATTAGAACCAACGCTAACACCACCCTAACCCCTGTCACTAGTTTTAAATACCTGGGCTTATGGTTTGACTCCCACATAACATTCGGGATGCACATTGATACCCTGACAACCAAGACCTATGCCAAACTAGGGGTACTTTACAGGAACAAATCCTCCCTAAGTCTCCTGGTCAGAAAGCGTATCGCACAGCAGATGCTAATGCCAATTATTGACTATGGAGACATAGTATATAGTTCGGCACCTCAAACCCACCTTAGCAAACTTGACACCCTCTACAATTCAATTTGTCGTTGTGTTCTCCAATGCAACTACATCACACATCACTGCGAAATGCTCAAATAACTAGATTGATCATCACTAGTCTAGGTGCAAAGTTCACCTTTCCTGTCTTGCCTTTAAATTCTTTATGGGCAAGCTACCCAGCTATCTGAACAAACTCCTCACCCCTACCACATGCAGCACTTGTCACCTGAGATCAGACTCCAAAAGACTGTTCATGGTCCCAAGGCTCAACAAAGTATCCGGGCGTTCCTCCTTCTCTTACCGTGCACCCCAAAACTGGAACAACCTACCAGAGACTCTCACATCCACCACCAGTTTAAGTTCTTTAATCTGGTCTGTAACTGTTTCATACGCCTATAATATATATTTTCTTTACTGTGCATGCAATGTCTTGTATATAATGTATACCCTGCTCATTTATGTAACTATATTTGTAACCATGTATTATTTGTCTTAACTCTGTGCCCAGGACATACTTGAAAACGAGAGGTAACTTTCAATGTATTACTTCCTGGTAAAATATTTTATAAATAAATGTGCTCATTTGCATGTCATTTCCCAGAATCCCTTGCTGCAGTGGGAGCACTGTAGGCTAGGTGATAATGGTTGAAAGGCAGGGTTGCAGACCGTTCTAAGACATGTGAAGGTGCTCACAAGTGATATTCTTTATTGGCTATATGCTAACGGTGGAGTTTTTTTGTTGCCTTTTTCACCCACGATAGCTTTAAAAAAAAAAAAAAATTATATATATATAACTTTAAAAAATAAATAAATAAATTTAGTTATATAGTATATATATATATATTGTGATGCCCACACCAAGTTGTAGCATATTTTAGTCCCAGATTAAGGCAGGAAACTTAATATTTCTCTATTTGGAGTTTATTTACAGGGATAAATATTACACTAACAGGCCCACCGTCCCTTTAAGTCAAAACTAAATCATAAACTAAACTCCTACTCCTCTTAGGAGACTAATTACACATTCAGCTGCAACCCTTACTAACTTGATGGACAGCTAAGCTGGTTACCACCCCAAACAGGTACTATTATAGCTGAATATATAAAGTCTCTGAACACAGCAATAAAGGGTTTCACTTATCTGTTACTCCAGGGTTTGAATCAGAAGTCCCTGCATCAGCATGGTCTCACGTCCTCCCTTCCTGAGGGATCTCGGCCCCATGAGAGCTGAGAGAATCTCTCCTCTGTAAGTCCAATGTTAAGAAAAGGACATCCCCACTTCAGCACGGTCTCTCGGTCCTTCCTTCTTCTTTCTGGAATTAACAACCCAGGCAGTCCCAGCAGGCTCCGCGACCATCGTCCAGAAGGCCTAGGGGGCTGTGCCAGCTTCCACACTGGGGAAGAAATCTTCTCTGACCCCTTCTATGGGACAGCAGTCTCTCACAGCATGGCAGCTCTCAGTCTGTCTTTTAAAACCCTTCTGTTCACTTAGGAGTCCAGCCTGATTAATTAGTCAGCAGCTGATGCTGGCTTTTCTAGGGAGATTAGCTCTCTGTGCGTTGGAATGTCCCATAGCTGCCCTATTACAGCACATAGATGACAATGATGGTATCACATATCCCCCTCCCCAGCGTAACATTGTCCTATGATGCAGCCCGTGCACTATTCCCGTGCACCAACCTCCTTGTCAGAGACATCTGACATCCATCTCTTCTTTTTCCTTGCCTTCCAGTTGAATAGTTTTTCCATCGGGGCAAATACTAGGCCTTCTTGCTTGCAGACAGGTACTTCGCTACTTTCTTGTCTTTCACTTGTTTGATTTTAGCGTTGAAGCTCAGCTTTTGGCATGTTACTTTTTGGAAATGTTCCTTAGCATCCTGCAGTCTGTTGGATCTCTCTCTCAGCTCAGCCCGGACTCTATCCCGCTCTGTGACCTTGATCTGCTATCCTGAAGATGCATCTCTGTCTTCTTCCTTTTGTGCTCAGAGTCACCCTTACCCTGCAGAAGAGCCTTGACCTCGTTGGTCAGCTCATTAAGTTCACTCGCCAGTTACTGTTTGACCTTCTCTTGTGAAGACAGTAACTCCGCCTTAGCGGTGATGGCTTTTGGAACTTTCTGCATCAGGGACCTTCAGCGTTTGAGACTAGAAGCCAATCATTCACCACAAGTTCTGTGTTTGGTTCCACACAATTTATCTTCAGTACTGCAACTTGGGCGTTGATTTGTATAAACCCCAAGTGCACCCCATGGCGCCTCTCTGTTACAGTCGGCAGACTCGTAGGCTTGGACCTCTCTTTCTTGATTCCTTAACTTACTCTGGTGGGAGTGTCGCTGGACAATCTGCAAGGTCTTCCTCATCTTACGATCATGGACACACTTCCGTCCCATTCTCATCTGAGACTATCTTTACAGCAGCTGCCCTCATGGCTAGGAATCCACTTTGAACCCCATGGGCACTACAGTACGACTGGATTCTTACTGTGCTACTCCATCGCAACTTGGTCCTTCTATTTCGTGCCTTGTGGAAAGTAGACTGTGGTAGTTAAACAGCATTGTAGTGACGCTTACAGGCACGCACAACTTGCTCTGGTGGTTCAAATTTTTCTGTCGTTTTGCAGTTGAGTGGTGTCCCCAGCTCTCACTGTACCCTTGTCTTCATGGGCATTCGTTTCTGTGGGATACAGACACTTGGGCCGGGCCAATACCTTTTCCTCTAGTGGAGACACCTGTGCATTACTGTTCTGGGGAGCCTCATTCCTTTTAAACTCTACTGACATCTTTTCCATGGACTGCTTCTGTGTCCCAAGTGTCTGTTTTAGGTTTGTAACCTCTTTTTCCAACTTCATCTGAGAAACCTCCAGCTGGGCAGCTGTAGAGTCCAATGAACCTCCCGCTCTCACACATGGCTTCTCCATGTTGGCTTTATTTTTGTTAAATAAATCATGACACGGTGTAATATGTCATGTGTAATTGTTCATCTGTGGTTGTATTAACCTCATTTTAAGACCTGCTAAGGAACAGATGATTGTTATTATGTCCTGATATGTAAAATCATAGAATTCAAATAGGGTGTATATATATATATATATATATGTAGCCCCAAGGTAAATTTTCACTTTCTGGCCCCCGCTTGCGAGTGCCGTGCGGTAGCAGGTGCCGCCGGAGGCTGCGACGGACCCGCCGGCACTTCGCGAGGGTGGTGGCCAGTGCAGGGAGCAGCGCGATGCCCTGTGGTGCAGGCCGGTTGCCGGGGACGCGATCGGGCCGTCGCTAAGGCCGCGATCGCGTTGCCACCGGCTCGGCGGCTTGTGAAGAGGGCGCCGCCATTGCGCGTTAGTTCGCGCATGCGCAGTAGGCAGAAAGCGCAGGGAAGGCCCCAGGGAGATCGCGCGAGAGTAGGACAGGGGAGGAAAGGATTGAGGCGGCCATTAGGGGTTCGCGCAGGCGCAGGGCAAGTGTGCACGCGGCCCCAATGCTTAGACAGCCTCCTGGGAACTACAACTCCCAGGAGGCATAGGGAGACAGAGGTCAGGTGCTCCAATGCGGCCAATAGGGCTGGAGGAAGCTCAGCCCGGGAATATAGATACATTTTGGGCTTTGCATGAGTCAGTCAGGAAGAGGCAGAGGAAGGAGTAGGAAGGGTGTAGGGAGCGCGTGGCTCCTGCACCAGGTAAGGGTTCTCCTTAGGTCTCCAGGCAGGCCCCAATTCCCGGTAAGGGCAGGGGGTAACTGAAGAGGGACGGCCCTAGATAAGGAGGTCACCCTTAGGTGTGAAAGGTGCAGGTTTGGCAGTGCCACAGCGGGTAGTGCTGTGCGCACTGGCAAATAGGCACAGAGTGTGTGCAGTGGATTTGCTGCGGGTATCCAGGTGGCTGTGTATGATTGCCAGCTGTGTGTGTGTAGTTGCATGTGCTGGGCGCAGTGTGTGCAGCGTGTGTGAATGTCTGCAGGCTGACGGTGAGAGCTGTGTGTCTGCTGCAGGCTAGTAGTATCTGGGAGTTAGTAGCTAGATTTTAGGAGTTAGGAGTAGTTAGGGAGGATTAGGGACGTGGGTAGCTAGGGGAGTGGGGCAGGTTATTACTCCGCAGGCCCTAGGAGTTTTCCCCAAGCCAACCCAGGTTGCGGTTCGTCAGGGACAGGCCCTAGGTTAGGGTTCCTGTCACGTTAGGGGTAGTTAGGAAGAGATAGGGATAGCGGCGGTTGCTGTTCCCGGGATTCGGTTGCTGTTCCCGTGAGACGGTTGTGTTCCCGTGAAGCGGTGGGACCCTCGTTGGGGTTCTTGGAGAAGTACCTGGAAAGGATCAGACGGATGCATCGCACGTCTGACCCTTTGAGAAGAGTGTTGCAGGCCCGAGCATCGGAGTGCTCGGAAGGTATTTCTACATATGTACATCAACAGGCCTAATAGATAATTTAGTGACTGCGCAGTCACCCACGACCTCCGTAGGAGTACGGGACATTGGGTGGGGGATTACCGGACACTGGGTGGGAACACCAGACATTGGGCTAAGGTGATACGGATAGAGCATAAGGTTATGTCGTGTTATGGTTTGCTATGTTCTCAAGTAAAGTGTTAGTATCATATATGTGTTGTTGTTGTATTTCTTACCCAGGGCTATCTTTCATAACGGGGATCCTGGGTAAGTGGAGGCGCTGCACCAGGTAAATGGTAAGGGTTTCCCCAGGCTCCCAGCTAGCGGAGGCTCAGATCTCCTGGAGCCACAGGTGTTATACAGTTACCAGTAGTCCCTTAGAAGAGGTGTGCCGCAAGGAAAGGGACCGGTTAGACCACAAGGGGCCAATGTGAGACTGGGTGGGTCAGGCCGGTTCACAAAAAGGGCTACATATATATATATATATATATATTGGGACAAATGGCTCCCTTTCTGTAGCGCTGCTGTTTTCCCAGACTCTTCACGACACAGTCTTCTAGGGTTTCATTTTTAGGAAAGGACAAACACGTGTATACACACACAAGAGGCACTCAGCCCTCAACCTTCAGCAATTTATGTTTTCACAAGCCACTTAAATCATGGGCACACTGTGTCTTTAAGAAAACAAACCATAAAATAAAAACCTATTCCCTATAGGGAACCTAACTAAATTTTGCTGTGACCCTTTATAATGGTACTGGCCAGCTGAACTGGTTCCCAGCCCAAAAACATATACTATCCTAAGCAATTAACAGTCTTTTAACATTGCAGAGGCTTATTGATTGCTTATCTGTATTGTAGGGGATTCCTATCCCAGGGTCTCTGTGTAGCTCCAACAGCAAACAGGAACGCCGGTGCTGGGGAGCAGGCTGTGTCCAGCCTGTGGAAATCTTTATCTTGGGTAGGGGTCCTAGCTGGTCCCACCAACCATGCTTCTTGCAGGGCCGGGGAACCAGAACAGCCAGAGTCCTTCCTTGCTTGGAGAAAATCAATCTCCCCCTTGCTGGGGAAAAGCAGTCTTTCTTATGCAGGGTACGGCCTGCCTTTTTAAACCTTCACTTAGGAGTGCTGTCTTAATTAGTACCAGGTGCAGTAAGCTTCCATAGAGGAATTTAACCTCCTGTACACTGGAACCTATCCACTCTGCTAGCTCTCTAGTCAATATGGACAGTGACTCTGTCACATATTCTTCCCCCCAGCTCATTCCTACTGGGGTGAGCGACCAGTGCACAATTAACGTGCACCAACATCGGAGATGTCCCCTTTTTCCGTTATTATTGCTGTTTTATAATGTAGTTCCACTATTGTGGTTAACAGTACATCGCACATTGTAAATGTGATGAAATAGGGACCATTTGGGGAATTTTTCGAAATAAATATTATATATAAATATACAGGTTAGACATTTTGAGAGGTTGTTTTCGTTCCTCTATTCTTTTCACTTTATTAAGCTTATGCACTTAATTTATTTCACCTTTTCGATGTTATTTACACTGCTGCTGAGTCAGGGTTGTACAAATGTGTGTGCACTGTGTACAAATGGGCCCCAGTTATACTGTTCCAATCATCTCATTATTTTTTATCCATTGTGTTTCGATAACCCACAGTTTCCTTATTTAAATTGGCTGAAACTGTCTATGACGCAGTGTCACACGGTACATGCAATTATATGTGTAAATCATGGGATCCCATTAGCACACCGTGCTTGACAAATGCAAGCAAAATGTCACTAAGGACTTGAATTTTTATTCTAATGCCCTTTATTCTTGCTTTACATAATGGTACCCTTAAAGCATAAGGCTAAAGCAAGGGTATTTAACTATTGGTCCTTACAGACCTCCAAACAGTTTATCACTGCTGATTCAACACAGGTGCTCATACGGCAGTATGTCAGCTTATTAGCACTGATTGTGACTCTCACTGCAGGTGAAGCTTCAGAATAACTATTCTTAGTCCTATTTTTCTAGATATTACAACATTTGACATCTACATACATGTAACTGATTGAGTGATGTATTGATAATATTATATTTGTAATTAATCATAGTTGGTACCATGTCACTCCATTTCTATATTGATACACAACATCTTTGTGTTGTTGTGAAGTATGTCTAAAATCAGACTGACAGGAACAATATTGAATCCCAACAACACACTGCCTGTTCTGGGCGTGTATTCATTGTTATAACATGTGCATTACATCTGAATTTTGTTTTGCCAGTAACTTTCCATCATAAAGCACAAAAAATATCGGTATTTGAGTGAATTCTTTTAATTCTTACAAATGCTTTATTACACATGATTTAATAATGTATTAATAATGTATAATATTGTAACATGCCTGTTGCTTATGTAGCCATGTATCCTCTTGGCTACTAATCTACCCTGCCTAACACATAAACCCTGGTACCAGCGCAGGCAGTGTTAGGGTTAATCCGGGGTTTCCCCTGCAGTAAGCAGCTCCTGTGAGTGACAGGGGGGGCGGGGGCAGAACTAGACCTGTAGACCTGTGTACATAAGGGGCTGCACAGCGAAATTTAGGAGTCTGGAATCAGGGCTCTGACCACCTTCCATCTCCTCCCCTCAGGGAAGTGGGACAACTACCCTTCATCTCACCAGGGGTTGAGGCAAGAGCAGAGGATAGACCATTGGGGCCTCAAGCCTCCTGGGTTGATTCCAGGCACCATCCAGAGGAAGGACCATGTATGCTGTTACCCTGTTGTGTGAAGAATAAAGCCATTCCAGTTGTATATATTCCGGCCTGAGACTGCAATTAATCAGGGGTAGTAGCAGAAGAGGGTTCTCCTGCAGGGATTGCATCCAGTGCTACTGGAGCCAGCAGGAGATGGAGGCGCTGCACCTGTGAGAAAGAACCAACCATCACCCCAAAAGCTTGTCCTGTCTTCCCCACTAACAACGACGATAACTCAGCGATTCTGTGAGCCAGCAGGTAACCAGCACAACACACCCTGTAATAGTGAGATCTCCCAGAGGGTGGGGGAGAACCTGTTACACTTATTTATTCTTACATTACCCTATGATTTTTATACCTAATCAACAATGGTGTTGTCTAATGTTCTAATGCAATTAGTGGGGAACACCAGTCCCCAAAGGCCATCAAAAGGTCGGTTTTAAGGATATCCCTGCTCCTATCACTTTGATAAATGAGGCATGATATCCTGCATCACACTTTGATGGAGGAGGCGTGATATCCAGCATCGCACTTTGATGGAGGAGGCGTGATATCCCGCATTGCACTTTGATGGAGGAGGCGTGATATCCAGCATCGCACTTTGATGGAGGAGGCGTGATATCCCGCATTGCACTTTGATGGTTGGGCCATGATATCCCGCATCACACATTGATGGATGAGCCATGATATCCCGCATTGCACATTGATGGAGGAGGCGTGATATCCCATATCGCACTTTGATGGAGGAGGCGTGATATCCCATATCGCACTTTGATGGAGGAGGCGTGATATCCCACATCGCACCTTGATGGAGGAGGCGTTATATCCCACATCGCACTTTGATGACTCAGCCTAAGTGTACAATAAGTGTACGTTAATTGTAGGCTTGATACCTTTGAATGGACTGATGAGTTTTTGATAGATGTAGTTGTAGTTTTTGAGACCCTATTAGTAGAGATGTGTGAATTGGTCTCAATGTAGATTATGAAATCGTTCGTGAATTTTGTGTCAAGGGGAGTTTTGATGGAAAAAAGTGTTTGAAATGCAATCTTTTTTCCCATAATTTTGGAAAGATTTGAGAGTTTTTAAATTATGCACCAAATTTCTGTTATTTTTGTCAAATAAAAACAACCGATGCTACATGACCAATATGACCAGCACATTGATCATGTGACCCTGACAGGTTTTTTTATGTGAACAATTTGCAAATTAGTACTTATAAGTCTCTTTAAATGTACTTGAGTTTGTCATATATAAACTTTCAAGACCTCCCTTCTTCAAATGTACTGTCGCCCATATACATTTGAAGAATACATTTGAAAGGTCTAAAACTATGCCTACCGTCCAAAAAAATCTCATACAGGTATATTAAATGATATTTATTTATTAATAAAATGTTTTACCAGGAAATAATACATTGAGAGTTACCTCTCGTTTTCAGGTATGTCAAATCACTACATACAGACATGACCAGACTTCCTGCATTCAGTTCCGTGACAAAGTGTGACATTACAGTGGCATGAACACTTTCTTCACGGCGGCTCGCCCGCGGGTCTGCTGCAATAAGCCTGCAGAATTATTTGTGGGGTTTACGTATGTAATTGCAATTCAATATTGTGTCTGGCAGATGACACACCGAATATCTTTGCCCAGGTCTCTGGTGAACGGCACAAGAACTTAACAAAATGTATCAATGTCACTAGAAATGTCTAGACATGTAGAAACCCTTTATTATTAAGACTGCAATCAGATGACTAGGCCTCCCCACAGAGCTTGCTGGGACCCAACCAAACATCTCCACCTTCATCTGCCGGGTGTTTCCACTGGAGTACTGATGGACCATGTGTGGATGGTACCTTTTCCTGCCAGAGTAAGTGTGTGAATATAGTACCTAGCATGCTGTGTTTATGTAAAACTAATTGTCATGAGAGACCAGGCATTTACACCTTTATACCGGGATCATATCACTGAGCAAAAGCAAATGGTAAAACAAATTGTCATTTATTCCATAGAAACAGACATACACACAGTGGATTACAAAATACAAGTGAAAAACACACTTACTGGGGGTATGGCTGCAAAACTAGCCTTTCCTTAGGTGAAACAGTAAACAAAGTAAAAAAAACATACAAATAAATTGTCCCAGGCGCTGTGAATAAAGTCCAATGAACCCCAATACCGTGAGCCAATTGGGCAGTCTTTGGTAAGGCTTCGGTATTGGGGTTCATTGGACTTTATTCACAGCGCCTGGGACAATTTATTTGTATGTTTTTTTGGCTCATACAGGTTTGGAATAGCCTGTTGATTTTTTGTTCCATAGGCTGCTTTTTCATTTTTTGATCACTTTAGGGCTATTCACTTTAATTTGTAATCACTTTTCATTCACATTGTGTAGATTAGCGCTTTTTAGAGGGTTTATAATTGTTTGTTTGTTAGTAAACAAAGTAAACATAAAACAAAGTCTTTAGGTTGACCGGGACTTGACCTGAAATGTCCTGGAACTCAAATCGGCATGAAGTTCCTGACGCCACCGCTGTATCTGCTCCGGAGCTGCCGAAATCTATTAACCGGGAGATAGTACCAAACGTCCTGGTACTCTTTTCGTCTTGCAACCCCAGCCACGATCGCTACGTTCTCTTTTCAGAACATGGCCCCGAAAAGTGGGAATTTTTTTTGCCTTGAAATTTCTGACGTCGGCTCGCTGGTAATTCTCTCCGAGCATCTTTTGGTGCTTTTGAATTTGCCGCGGCTGTCTTGGCGCTTAGAATCTCTCATCCGGATTAGCTACATGGTTTCTTATAGTATTTTGGAGTTCATTCACCAAATACTACAGCCAATCCCAGCATGGGAACTTTCCAACCAGCCAATCAGATGGCTGCCAGTCTTCTGAAGCCGGACAAGCGGATCTTCTGAATGAAACAAGGGCGTGCGTGAGTTTGCCACCTTAGCCACTTGCTATGCAGAAGCCACCCGCGGGGCTAGGTGCCTCCAGGTCTGGGAAGGCGAATGCTAGCCCGAACGGCTTGCATTGATGCCAGGACGGGGCTACTTCACCTGGCATCCTGCCCAAATGTTCTTCACACCTCTGGCAGCATCTGTGGCTTTCATGTCCAGCCCTCAAGTAGACCCAGTGGCACCACAGTTTGGTAGCCTCCTGGCTCACTCAGAATACCGGCTTTGAAAGTCCCAACTTATTTTACAGTGCACACGCATGATACATTTTAAACATATCAACCGCTTGCCTATATCATCTATCTGGTGAGTGGGCATTCCAACCGTTGCTGCAGTGTGTCGACCTGACCTATTCCATTGTTCTAATATTCTTTTATTATTTTTCATATGTTCCATGTATGTTTTATGAAATGTTTTTTTAAATGTTTTTTAATTCAATTTTCACCTGTTGATCTCTTAGCTGATAGATATTTGTTATACACGTTGTTTGTATTATATGTTGTTTGTCCATTTACCATACAGTATTATGCTTTGTCTTGTGTTTTCTCTTTTTAAGCACATCTTTATCGTCTGGAGCCATTTCATGATCTTCCAACAGGCTTGGTTTTTATATTCTTTTTATTAACAGGCGCCTATAGATACATATTTCTTTTCTTAGAACATGCATGTGCACAAACAATATGCATTCCATTCAGTTTACATAGAACACGCATGCGCACAAATGGTACATGTTCCATACAGTTTAACTAGAACATGCACGTGCACAAACAATATGCATTCCATTCAGTTTACAGCAGCACAGTTTATTTAATGCATCTATTTCTTCTAGGTTACTGATAAATAACAATGTCACACATATTTTACAGGTGAAACTATTCAAGGAACAGCGACAAGAAGATGTTGGTTAAAGAAGATTGTGTTATTGGAATAATATTGTATTATTTCCCAAAGTCTTTGTTCTTTATCTGTAAGCTCTAATTTACCCTAACAAAAGTTACACACTTTAAAAACACTTTGTAACAGTGTATGGATATGCAGTAAGGGATGGATTACATTGCGGGTTACATTGTATTTAGATTAAAGACACACTAGCACACTTCCACCACCTATCGTTACTGCAGAGTACTATGATGGCTGCCGCACCACTCCATTTTGCAGTCGCGGTGTTGCCATGGGGCCGCAACCAGAGAAAGGCGAAATGGTCAGAATACGTTGTGTGGAATTTCTCGACCTTTCCATTCAAAATCCATCCGCAGTGTAAAAAAGTAGGCACATTGTTTCAGTTTCAATCTGTATGTGTTAATCCAAAACCGCCATTGGAAACAATCCGCTGGTGAATTTTAACAATAAAATCCACGGATTCCGCAAGCAGTGGTGGATTTAAAGCATACAGTACAATCTGTTAACAATATATAATAATATATATATATATATATATATATATATATATATATATATATATGAAAAGATAGTAAGACAGCGCCCCTGTCAGTGACACCCAAACTGCTAATTTATATCTCATGCAGCAAGATGATACACCCAGCACAGATGTCTGTTTGTAATACAATGTAATCCAAAATGGATTGTGGTGAGGTACCAGTGGATATTTAAGAAAAAAATACAAAAAATAAAACCGTGAAGTGTAAAAAATATATAAAAAATGTATATCTTAATAAACCAAAAATATGATATGTAAAAAAAGGAAAAATGTGTGGCAATGAAAAAATGATATACTGTATGAAAAATGATTAACACATGAAAAATAGATAAAAATACAAAAAAAATAGAGAAATGAACTGTATTTGAATGTCCTTAAAAATCCTTTTAACTGAAACAATAAAGTCCAGGCTGCTTCTCTCTTGGGCTCACCAACCTCCCACGATACCTATTAGAAAAAAAGAAAAGAAAAAGCGCCCGATCCTTGTATAAAATCAGTGATAAAAGGTTTAATTCGCCAAGTAACGACAATTGCCAACTCACACTTTCTCAGTAAGTTAAAAGCATATTATGGGACCAGCCCATGCACCAAGCCGACGTCACACTGTTGAAGTTCTCCTCCGTCTGCAAGCGGCTGTAATCTCAGCAGAATGGATGTAGATGTTGACGCTGCTGCCGCTCCAAACTCTTTCTGTGGACCCGGAAGGAATTCCTTGATCGTAGACTGTGCACGAGTTCTCCACAGTCAGAGAGCCGAGAGATCCAGAACTGACGTCCTCGTTCTGGTGTCTGAGCTGCTCGACCACCGTAGATGCCTCTACCACGCATGTGTGGAGAAATCGTGCACAGTCTACGATCGAGGAATTCGTTCCGGGTCCACAGAGAGAGTTCTGAGCGGCAGCAGCGTCAACATCTACATCCATTCTACTGAGATTACAGCCGCTTGCAGACGGAGGAGAACTTGAACAGTGTGACGTCGGCTTGGTGCATGGGCTGGTCCCATAACTTATTGAGAAAGTGTGTGAGTTGGCAATTGTCGTTACTTGGCGAATTAAACCTTTTATCACTGATTTTATACAAGGATCGGGCACTTTTTCTTTTCTTTTTTTCTAATATATATATATATATATATATATATATATATTTTTTTTTTCAATATATATATATATGGCACTATGTAATAATATGTCAAGGGAATTTTGGCAATTTGGGGGCAAGTAGTGACCTTTTTTGTGCAAATGGTGGCAACACACATTTTATGCAGCACAAATGTCATTAATTTTCTGCAAATATGCAACAATGTTTTACACATTATTATTATGCTCGATTGAGTACATGTTGGGGGCAACTTGTAGGGAACTTTATCATTTCAAGTCATAACATTATTGCAATTTTTCCTATCTTAAATTGCCATAATTAAAATGTTACTAAAATAAAGGAACATGTATAACTCAATAAAGCAAAAATACTACAATAAACTAAAAAGAAACATAATTTAACAATGAATGTGTAACAATATGATAATACTGCCTCACAAATGTAATAATAAGCATGTTTTCTGAAAGGCAGCAATCTCTTAGAATTCTGCATGGAGATCAGACCAGATAAAAAAACAACAAAGAAAGAAGGTTTCTTAAGGCTTCTTATTGGAGCTTTAATTTAGATGGGCTTTGGTGCTAATGATTAATTAGGTTATGCCCTTTCAGTAGTCTTGTCTTGAAAATGCCAACATTTTAAAGCCGGCTGAAATCTTTATCCCTTGTTTCCATGTTCTGGCATTATGTACTGCATGTTATGGTCTTAATTTGGGGCTATAGCAGGTTTATAGCTGTTCCTACACTCAATTATTAAATGATGATATATTGAATGTATATGGTGCACTGTTCTGGGAGTTAAACAATACATTTGAATAGATTTAAATATACAATACGTATACAGTAAACATTTTATCAAGCCACATTTTATCTAATATATATTTTCTAACACAATTAATACAATAATTGTTTTCTACCGATGTGGAAATATACAGTAGTATCATAAATACTTTTGACACAAAAGCCGTTGTATTTAAAAGTCTTCCAGCTGCAAAACGAATGTGAAAATAGCCCCAGATTTAGTAAAGGAAAAAAACAAAACTTTATTTATAAATCTGATGCTATTGTTTGCACCAATTTGTGCCCCAATTTTGCAGAGAGGGAACTTTGGTTAATGACCCTGATAGTGGAGATTAATATAGTCTGCTATGGATCGGCTGATACTGATAATAGGGGTTCTGCAAATGTGAAAAATCTTTGCCTTCCCATTAGTGTAAATCACACGTATTCAGCTATATTCATAACAGTTGTATGTGCATAATAGTGAACAGAAGTCCCAGAATTGCCTTTTAAGTACAAATAGTGCAATCCTGCCATGACCCTGCAAAACCGTATCCAATCTGGTCGTATAAGGGTTACATATTTCTGAATACTAACACAGAAATTCAATTCTAATAATGCATGCTAGATCCTCCTCTCTAAAATAAATGTGTTGCATACTTAGAGTGATAGCATTGAAGTGTTCACCTTAGTGGGTGTATTGTGAAAGAGAAACATACAATAGCATTGGGTTTGTTGCTTCTTATCAAGTGTTTATAGTTAATTGAATGGCCTCATACAGAAGCCTTTGTAAACAAGGTCATCTTTTCATATATTGATTCTATGGTGGTTATACTTTAAACTGCAATAGTGCAAATCGTGGCATTTTTCCACAGAAACTCCCAATAAATTCAATATAGGTTTATGTGCGATTGGCTCTAATACAGGGGCGCACAAATTTATTTTGCGGAACCCCCCTGCCTTACTTTCCCCATTGGCCGCCCCCTCCTTACTTTGGTGACGCAGCGGGGTCGTGTGATGTCACGTTACCATAGCAACCATGATGTCACATGACCCCGCGGCGTCATTGCCGCATTGCCATGGTCACGCGTACTGAATTCGGCAGAATCCCATTAAGTAGAGGTTGTAGAGGCCTCACGCGGTCCCCCGGCATTTAATTTAAATGCCTGAGGGGAAAGCGTGGGACCTCCGCAACCGCCCGCGCCACCCCAAAAAAATCACGCATCCCCCCTGGGGGTCGCTCCCCCCAGTTTGTGCACCACTGCTCTAATAGGCTCTGTAGCCACGTGTCCGCTAGGCTACTAATCTGCCCTCAGAAAAAAGGACACGGGGTACTTGGAGGAAAATAATTCCCTTGTAGGCGCACTGCAGTACTGTAATGTCAATATAATTAAAAATAATCTTTAATTAACGAAAATGATAAAAAACTGGGCGTCCAATATTCGAACAGATATACATCACTTACATAAAGTCAAATGTATTACTTAGTGCTCACGCCTGTCTAGAGTTAGATATCCCCGTCTAGACCAGGTAAGTATACACTCTGTGTACTTAGTGTTTGTACCTATATGTGTACCTATAGAAGGATATGCTACCACTATAACATGTAGATATACTGTATGTGGTTAGAGATACCACTCTCAATGAACAAAACACCCCTATTGCCTGGGATTCATTTCAAGCTAACTACAGGAGTTAATTTCTATATTTTGACAATCATAGGCATGTATGTAAAGACGCGCAGCTGTCTCCAGAGCTAGGTAATATAAAAAGCATTGTATTTATAACTCTGTTTCCTCTCTACGAGGTATAGTAAGTCCTGGTTGCGACTGATAGGTGTCAAAATAGTGTCTCACAATGTATTGCCTACGGTCAATGTATACATATACATGTCTCTATATGTTCCCAAATGTTCTTCTATACTGGAAAAAGGAAAAAGTATGTCATAAAGTAAGTAGACAGTGGGCTAGGGGTAGATGTACTAGTAGGCACTATATGTATTGGGTGCCTATTGGTCAGAGTGTAAATACATTATTAGCCCTTAGTATGAGAGGGTAATTAATAGCATTAAGTGTGCTACAGGAGTGCTCTAGTGATTGCCTTAGGAATAATGGAATCTGCGTACCACGTTTAAGATACATCACGAAAGAGGGGGTGAAGATAATGTTCTCATAGCATAGCTCCTGAAAGATTGCCAAAATACTGCTGGCCAAAAGGTGTATACCTTCCAGAGGTAAAACCGCCGAAGTTGCCAGTTGTGAGCATAGTGCTGTTTCTGGCCAATATGGAGAATAGGCGTCTCCTTGGTGCATGTGGAATCACGGACGCCTCTGACCACAGGTGATCCTGCTGTCTGGCTGTAACCCGACGTACGTTTTGGCGTTGCTAAGTCACGCCTTCTTCTTGGGTGGGCATTTGTAGCATCATTGTCCGCCCTTTTAAACTTTTCAGTTGTCATGGCAACCCGTGATGCTTGTGCTAAAAAGCTTGCAGCTTTGGTATGTGATTAAATCATACGTTTTGGATGCTAATACAATTCAAAAAGTTATGTTTTAAATTTTTAATTTTTATAGCAGAAGTGTTATTACCTTTAGAAAGAACATGCAGAGTGGCTGATTACAATATTACCTTTAAAAACGAAGTGTACATGAAGCCCTCATTCGTAAGAAAAGGGAATTGGGATAAACTCGTACCACAAAGAGAATCAAAGTGGATCTATCCACTAAACACTTCATCTCCATGTGGCATGAATGAGGGCTTCATGTACACTTTGTTTTTATTGTTGGTGGTCACTCAGCAATCCTGTAAACCTCTCAGGTACAGCACAACGAGAGAACAGGTAACAGTGACATCTCCCAGAGGGGGAACACCTGATACATTTGGAAGTGCTGCTGAGATTGCATTATCAGGACAGGCTTTTGCAGTAAGAGAAAGGGGATACGCTCCTGCTAAGTACTAAGAAGTGGTGTGGGGTAGTTTCCCAAGGGCTACAACCAAGGGAACTGCAGCCTGCACCGTGCCATTCTAAGGACTGATGTGTAGGGTGCCTGGAGGGGGTGTTTTGGGATCCTGGGGACCCAGAAGCTTCAGAAGGGGACTATAGCATCATGGTCCAAACGGAGGGTGTTCACAGTATGTGCGGGTAGGGCACGAGGAGGGGCTCCTGACAGTCAAGAGGCCAAGACCTCCGTTTGAGGAGCTGCAGCAATACTATAGCGGTCCCCAGCACAGGGAGCCGCAGTGTGCGTTACCTGAGCAGTATTTTGTAATCTACGTGTGATAGTGTCCCAAAGAGAGCTACCGTGCGTTAACGAGCAGTTCCCTCCAAAACCGGGTGGACCGAGTGGCAGGATTTGCAGAGTTGCAAGCTTGTTTTGCAAAAATTGTGCTTGGTTCGGGGCGAAAATAAAGCTCCACCCACAATAAGGGCTGAGTTTGGCGCGAAAGCAAAGCCGCGCCCACCTGCTGTGAGTGCCTTGACGAAACCGCGCCTATCTATAATGTCCTTGTGCTCTTGGATTCACAAGTAATGTTGTGTCACCACTATGGGCATAGCCGGACATAAGCTGCCACACCCCCAGATGGGCATGGTGAGGCAAGGAGCAGGCGCTAATTACCACTATTCCCGCGCAACATCCCTACTATGGCGGAGTGAGCGATTCCCCAATACACACGGCCAGGAGGCTTCCTGCTAGTAAAAATAAACGGGGAAAGCTTTCTACAATGCATCTGTCCCAGCTGCGATTTCCCAGGTGGGGCCGTGAGCCTGGAGTCGAGGCGCAAGAGATGCGGGACTCCCCATCTTGAACCCAAAATAGTGCTACCAACCACGCTGGGCCAGATGGAGGACGCGGTCTACCTGTAGAGGTGTGCGGAGTGTACGGGAGAAATAAATGGGGGTATATATCGTTCTCCAGGAGAAACTATAGGGTTAAAACTTCTCTACTAATTAAATCGCCTTTCTTCTTCTCTGATAGATCTGGCGGCACTTCCCCCCCCCCCCCCCAATTTTGCTCTAATTGTGTAATCTAAAGACTTCAATAAATAACCCAGCGACCGATGTGGGTAATTATAGAGACTGGTTTCTATAGCCAGCATTTTTAGGGAGAAAGTTGAGAATGAGGGAGGGCAGGTACATGTACATGTATGTGGTGGGGAATTACCAGAGACGGCAATTTGTAATACACGTGTGTGTTTTATATTAGAGATATGCACATTTGGAGCGTTCAAATTGGAGGCTCGCCACTGAAAATCGATTCCACGGCAAGTTCTCATGATATTTCCTTCACGTTTAATGGGAGGACCCCACCCCCAAAATGTAGGTCAATAATAAGAGAGAAGAGTGAGCGGTGAAAGGGTGAGGGAAGGGTGGGGTGATGGGGGATATTTGGGGTAGATAAAAGGTTAGAGGGAAACACACATAGAAACAGAACATAAATAAAGCATATATATCAGTGAGAAATTAGTAAAATGAAAGAAGCTAAAATAGAAATACCTAAATATAATAAAGAATAAAATAAATATAATAATTGGCATCAATAATTAATCACACATGCCTTTATTTTGTTCTATAGATGGATACATGACAAATACTTAAATAGGAAGCAAAAAATAGCTCCAGCACAAAGTTGTAAAAAATCATATTCACATAGTGCCAATAATGCAAAACCAAACCCAAAAAACAGAAAGATTTTAAGAAGCAAAAACAGCACAGATTGTTATTGATCTAAAGCAAAACGTGAAACATCCTATATGTCTTTTAAAAATAAATCAGTACTGTAGTATTAGATCATATTGTCTGCATTTGTTACTCCTAATGCAATTTTTAATGATTTTTTTAATGTACTGATCATCCTTTGGTTGCTATAGCAACCATTTAGAAAGTCATATCCACTTCCTCTTTTGAAACACAGTCTTACTCATATATTTTTTAGCTCTGCCCTTTGGCAACAAAGTATCACACACATCTGTTGCTGTGTTCCAAACAGCAGACTGTCTATTACTCAGAAAGCTGTAACAATAATGTATTACATTTAGTAATATAATGTTACATATCAGCTGCAGCATTTCACAGACTGCAGCACATAGTTAGAAGGCGGCCATTTTGATAGACACATATTCATGATTTTGACAGTTTTATAACAGGAGCACCAAATGATTACCAGCCTAGGTAAGAATGTAGAATTATACATTGTCATATGCTTTACATATGTAACCCATAGACCCCCCCCCCTGCTCGCAGATCGGACCCCCTAGGGTGTACTGTGGTCTGGCTACATGTGTCAAGGTGGTGCATACCTGTGTGGAACAGGAGGGCCTGAGTCTCCCGCGATGCTATGGGGGACAACAGGGACAAGTTTCTAGGGCACATGCCTTCATCTGGTTCTAGTGGTGCAACTCCTCCATCTCTGGCAAGCCCTATCAGGGTAGGGTGAAATCCTTCCAGAGAACCTCTTGATGGGGCGAGAGATTTCAGTCTCACACAGTCTCTAATAAAACAAGTAGCAGCAGCTCTTTATTTTCCGCAGCAGCACACAGCACACAGCAGTACAGCAGGTCTTCTCTCTCCAGACTGTACCCCTTCAGGATGGGCTCTCTGGGGTTCTTTGTTCCCCTGCCACCACACCAAGTCACAGGCACTCAGGGTGGGTCTAGCTCTTCCCTCACCCCCTAAGCAGGGTGAGGGGCACTGGTCCACCGCAGCTCTATCAGCTCTACTCAGGGCCTATAGACAAAAAATAAGTGCGCAACCCAAAAGACTACTCAATCATGTAAAAGACAATGTCTAATAGTGAAACACATATAATACTAATCCTTAGAAATCATTGTTACATTGAACAGAAAATTATATAAGGCACAGCCCTACTGTGGAAGTGAAAAATGTATATAAACCATACAAAACCGTTGGTGTTGGCTTATGCTGCTATAATTAAAGAGTGGCTCTGCACTCCCACGAACTAGAGATAGGAAACAAGAAAAAAGCGCAAAACGCAAATAGTGAAGTATATCAAAATAAATATTTTAGTAGTAAAAAGGTGAGTATTCTGCGTACATCAAAGTTATAGAACATTCGCATTTACGTGTATCAATACACGAAATTACCACACAGCAATCATCAGGGTGGAGGGTTAGGAGGATGTATCTCTGGTAAGTCGTCTCCCGCAGTTTCCAGATGTCATCTGGGTCTTTCACTCTAACAGCAACCTGCAACCAGCATCCAGATCGTCTGAGGAATGAAGATGGTAAGACCACTTGTTCGTCTGTCCCGTAATGCACACTATGTGTGTAATCCAAGGAAAGTTCCTGCAGTCATCAGCTAGTTAGTTGGTAACGCGGGTACACAGGAAAGTGTTCCCACCACAGTCAATCTGACCGGAACTCGGCAATGATAGCCCGCCTAGGTGATTGCGCATCGATATGACGTCACACGGAAAAGGTGCAGTTTACATATTACGCACCCGAGCGGTGTAACTAAGGGCTAATGGCACAAGAAAAATGCCTAACTACTCCCTTGCACACAATACTAGCAGGAAGGTATTAAAAAGGTACCACAATAAAACGAAAATATATAATCCTAAGCGTTTCGAAGCTATAAAGTGCTTCTTCATCAGGGATTTATCGCGTAGGATTATATATTTTCGTTTTATTTGTGTACCTCTGTGAACGTCCATCTACAATTAGGTACATGAATAACACTATCATAAGGTATCTCCCCATCAGACACTTCATCACTGAGCTCCCAATCCCTTCAATCTGTAGAGTACTTGGGATTCTTAGTTAATTTATCCCTGCTAGGACCCGGTGTCTTAACTCGTGACGGGGCAAGGGCAGTGGCCGGGGCAATGGCGCTAGGGGTAGTGACTGGGGCATCAGCAATGTCCGGTATAGTGTCTATAAATCGGGCAATGCCGCGACCAGTGGGCATCTTTCGACTTGCCCTCTCCGGCGCGCTTCTTGCTCCTTGGTTAACGCCTTGGGCCTTTAGTGCTGTAAGCGCGGCTGCCATGGCCGCTCTTCTCTGGGAAAACAATGCTTCCGGGTCTCTGCGCCAGCTGGACCCGGAAGTGACGTCATCACTGGTGCCCGTGGAATCTCCATCCGCTCCGTGGTCTCGCACCGGAAAGCGTCGAGGACCGAAAGGGCCGGTGGTGGACCATCCGGGTCGCGGATGGACAGGTAGGCCGCAAGCCTCTCTCTCTCGCCCTCTGCAGGTTCTGTCTTCGCCTGTCTCCTTACCGCTCCATTGCCGGCTGGTGATCTTTGGTTCCTCCGGAGCCGTCTCGGATCCCATCTCCGCCGCACTGGGAGTCGCGACCGTGGGGGGACTTCTATGCGGCTCAGGCCGCACCAGCGCTCGCCATTGGGGGGTGTCCAGACTTGTCTGCTCCCTCTCTCTGGTAAGTGGACCGCCATCTTTATTACAGCTGGGGTGGTTCGCCGGTAGGAGCATCGCCACCGATGATAGGCCATCTCCTTTCTCCGAAGACGACTTTGCCGGTTCCTCCACTAGGGAATCACCTGGGTCTTTTGCCGCACCGCCAGTGGGTATTGGTACGAAATGGGCCCGATCCAGTACCTCCACTGCAGCCGCGCTCTTCTCCGCCGGGACATCTCTTGGTTCTTCGGTTGGCTGGGCCTCGGTTCCCACCTCAGCAGTGATACAGGGAACCAGGACAGCCTTCTCCGCCGTCTCCGCCACCTCCGTTAGGGTTCCTGGAGAGGCACTTCGTGGCATCTTCAACATAGGCCATGGCTTGACAGGCCACAGATAGAACGTGCCACATTGAGGGCATCGTGCTGTCATGCTTGGGGCCGGTCCGGGTGTCCTGCAGTGTACGCACAGGCACTGGAGATACTCTCGGCCATCAACCTCCACAACCAGGAAGCCTCCTGGAAACTGAAAGGGTGCCATATTTAATTCAGACATCTTTGGCGCGGGGTTGAACAGTTCAGTTCGCTCTTAGCTCCTCTCTCTTCAATTGTCAGACAGAAGTGAAGTTCCTCGCTCTCACTTCCTGTCCCTCCTTCTGCTGGAGAGGACGATTCTAATTGGCTCTCGCAGTGCCCCCTCCCTCTGGTGGAAACAAGAGGAGGGGCACTCTCTCGCTCTTCGTGACGTGGCTTCTTCTGTCGGCCAGTCACTGCACAGGTGGGTGGGCTTTCAACTTTCACGCAGCTCTGCATGGGATTTGGGTTTGGCGCCAAACCCCTGCACATCTCTCGCCACATTTTTCGTGAAGCTTGCTTGCACGCGGCACGTGCACGATCCAGGCTTGGTGGGAGTCACCATTTTGGAACAGCTCCTAGCTGCTGGGCCGTAAATGATGCTGTCGCCATCTTTAACTCCTTCATGCTCCGCAGAGCACATGTATCGGTGGCCGCCATCTTTAGTGAGACCTCCAAATGTACAAAAGCGCAACGCTCAGTGTCTAGTGTGTAACTCGTTCCTAGACACTGACTGTTCTCTGACTGTTCTCTGACTGTTCTCTGAATGCTCTCTGCATGCTCTCTGAATGCCTTTACCCACTGATATGATGTATGGCATACCCCAGGCTAGGCAGAACTCCTTCTGGTACACCGCACTCGCTGACGGTTCCTGCAAGTACTCTGTGGTGTGTTTTATGTGGGTGCTGGCTAGTGTACCGGGCATCTCCCTAAGTACGGGTGTCTCCTACTTTTGGCCACACATAGTGCAGACCCTGGGCCATGGTCCCTGGACTAGTTAACAGGCTAACCCCCCCAGTTGCCATACACTATCTGCCTCAAGGGACTAGAACAGCAATAGCTCCACACCCTATTTACAACACCCAGCCCCACACCCTATTTAGGGCACCCAGGACGTACTGTGTGCGATAGTCCACCCTCCCCTGACTACCCCTGATGTGCAATTGCGCCCTACTTTCTACAGCACTTGCATGGAAGATGTACCTAACACTTCCAGCTCCGCTTCACTGTAAACCTGTCCTGTTATTAGATCTCAGCAGCTCGCCTCCAAATGTAACCCTCAGCCCCCCCCCCCCCGGTCGCAGATCGGACCCCCTAGGGTGTACTGTGGTCTGGCTACATGTGTCAAGGTGGTGCATACCTGTGTGGAACAGGAGGGCCTGAGTCTCCCGCGATGCTATGGGGGACAACAGGGACAAGTTTCTAGGGCACATGCCTTCATCTGGTTCTAGTGGTGCAACGCCTCCATCTCTGGCAAGCCCTATCAGGGTAGGGTGAAATCCTTCCAGAGAACCCCTTGATGGGGCGAGAGATTTCAGTCTCACACAGTCTCTAATAAAACAAGTAGCAGCAGCTCTTTATTTTCCGCAGCAGCACACAGCACACAGCAGTATCAGGTACAGCAGGTCTTCTCTCTCCAGACTGTACCCCTTCAGGATGGGCTGTCTGGGGTTCTTTGTTCCCCTGCCACCACCCCAAGTCACAGGCACTTAGGGTGGGTCTAGCTCTTCCCTCACCCCCTAAGCAGGGTGAGGGGCACTGGTCCACCACAGCTCTATCAGCTCTACTCAAGGCCTGCCTGAGCTCCTCCAAATATAATACATAACTCTCCAACTCTGCATGCTGAACTGCCACACTCCTCACTCAACATCACTAAATTGACTGTGCACTGCCCTTTATGACTTTGGCAGGCCCCTCGCCTATGTCTCTTGCCTTAGACACAGAGTCAGGTGGCCTACCTCCACCACTCAGGGCAGGGCTTGAAGCGGCGGAAACCCATGATAACTACTGGCAGCCTGCCCTTAACAGGGCTTATACCAGTAGGAGGATAGACATATAGCCCCATTTCTTACCAGGGCTACATATATAAAAATAATAAGAAGAAAAAAAGTGGAAGTGTAGCGCTGCTGCTTTAATTTTTATTTAAAATAATTTTTCTCTTATTTTTCAATATCTCTCCATAAATAATGCTATTATCTCATGTACTGTATTCAAATATGACACTATTAGAGGTAAATACATATATACAGTACACAAAGCTTGGGTTTCTTCATTTGCCTAAAGGGATTTTCAAAGTGTTAAACAGATTTCTTTCCGTTGGAAGACTTTGGTCTTATCACTGTTATATTGTTTTTAATTAAACCGTGCATTTTCAAATACTGTTCAATTGAGTGTGGTGATTCAGCATGCTAATGTACAGACTGCCTTTGAGACTGGTTCAAATTTCTAAGCTATTAGTTAGAAACCATTATATAACAATTGGCTTAATTCCTTTTTGTGCCAGGCACAGGCATCGTGGAAAGGTAGGAGATTAGAGTGATTATGTACCGTGGAGAACGTACTAATTCGAATTCATCCTGAACAGCATTTGCGAGGTGCAGCTATGAAGTTACAGCACTGGTATCTTTGTGTATTGTGCTATTTACTTTGCCAATGAGAAGCTGCAACAAGAGAATTAAAAAATATATATTTCAAAATGAGGATAAATTGTAATACGGAAATAGCCCTATTCATGATTTCATTAAATGTTTCTCTAGCAGAACGGGTGATACTTAAAAAGTGCATTAGCAATATTTTTCTCTCCGAGAAGTGGTGAGCTTCAAAAATTATAGCATTAAATGATTTGGTACCATTTCATTCCCAACCTCAAATCAAATGTAGAGTTGTTCCTTTTTGAAATCACAAAAGTAGTTTGTTACAATAAAATACATTTACTCCACATCCTACATTTACTAGTAGAAAATTAATAGTGTTGTGTTATTTTGTCACACCATATTTTTGTGGAGATCATCGCACAGAATAATGAATCATACCAAATTAACTCAAATAATCAGATTACAATAAAATAATAATGGTTTACAAGATCTGTTTTGGATTTTGAAGCATTTTGCACAAATCTACTCTCCACATGTTGTATGGATAAGGGGGGGCTCAAACCAGTCCTCAAGACCCCTCAACAGGTCAGGTTTTAAGGATATTCCAGCTTCAGCACAGGTGTCTCAATCAGTGACTTTGTCTGAGTGATGTGCTGAAGCTGGGATATCCTTAAAACCTGACTTGTTGGGGGGTCTTGAGGACTGGATTTGAGCACCCAGATGAATGTGTTTGGAGGTAAATAAATCAATGGATGCTCTACTAAAGAGGTCTACCCCTGAACCCATACCCCACCCCATATCTATTATCTCTCGTAGGTAATCTAAATAACTGTTACCCTGTCACCCCAAAGATTGGGATATCTGTGTAAATGTAGTACTCCATGTAGTACTCCATGTAGTACTCCATGTAGTACTCCTGATTGTACAAGTGTAGTTTGAAAGATGGTGCAAACTGTGAATATATCTTTCTTATCCTTCTCAGGTAAACTAAACAGTAACACTCTCACCCAAAACATTGTATCAGTAAATGCAGTATTATTTATACAAGCATCTTCTAGGACGTTTGTCCCCTTCCCAATCACCACCGGCGGCAGTGGATGGGGAGATGGGGAGATCTGCGGCTGTGTCTGGCATCTGGAGAGATCCTCCGAGTTCGAGGACATTTAAAAATGGCAACGGTGTCGAGGTGACCGGCGGTGAGGCGGCTGGAGGTGACTTGTCCTGGCATCGGAATGCTGGGGGCGATTTGGATCATGGCCAATTTCCCTTTCTGTATACAAATGTAGCATGAAAGATGGTGCAAGCTGGAAAATTATACTAATGCTGGTCTCTGATCGGAACCGGAGGTAGCGGTATATGGTCAGCTACCAGAGCCAGAGGACAGAGCCCTGGTCAGAGTAATGATAATCGGGATGCAGGCAGAGATCAAGACAGGCGGCAGAGATGCAAGGTTGGGGTCACAGGCTGGGATCGGCAACAGGGAATCCACAGGTAAGAGGACAGGTAACACGGCCAGCGCTGCAGACAAACAGAGACATGGAACAAGACTCAGGAACAGGAACCAGTGAACAGGAATTGCCGGGTCTGGGAACACATGGAATAGAATATCATGCTCAGACAAAGGCTGGGAGTAGCTGGCTGCTATTTAAGACCCTGAAGCAGATGCAGCCAATTACAAACTCCAGGAAGAGGTTTTGCCAGGAACCCAGGTGGCTGCAACGGGCATGTACTGTAAGGGCAAGTTCCAGGTCCGGAACCTTTACAGAAAAATAACTTTAGTATTACTTATCCTTATCCTTCTTGTGTAAACTAAACAGTAACATTAACTCAAACAGAGAAAAAAGGGTGATGTAGAGTAGCGCTAATGATATGGTAATGAACAGTAAACTCTATACAAGAGTAGCCCCTATGGGGTCTGAGGCAGCCTGGTGGAACTCTGGTAGTACAATCAGAGATGAAACAGAGACAAAAAGAGAGATACCGGCGCCTAATAAGTCCAATTAGGTATTAGTCCTGGATATCCTGATGGAATAGTTCAAGTCCCAATGATGACAGCTTAAGCAATCTTGTAATCAAGGGGTGACCAGATGTAACTTCATCCGTGTAGTATGGAACATGGAATGAAAAACACACAGAATTTAGTGCAACACAGCTAACAAAAATCACAGATATAACCTCACAAACCAGCACAAACAAGACACACAAACGCAAAACTGAAAATAAAAAGTTAGTTTAATACAACTATAAAATAATAAAATGTGGGACGATGAGACACTGAATAAGCCAGTCTGGTGGAGTAAAACTGAAACGCTACTCACAGGACGGCTCTAGAACACAAGCAATGAGCACCCAATAGGCGGATGTAATCTGTCCTCCCTGGGCTGAGAAGTTGAAATGACCACAACTTTCCTCCATACACCGTGCTCCTCAAGACCGGAAGTGACGTCACCGGATACCGGATACTCCGTCACAGGTAGGCGGGACTCTCAGTGGGATTTTCGAGTGGAAATTCTTCTTAATTCTGCTCCAGGGGATCAGCACTCAGCTCTGTTCACATCAAATCGTCCAACAAAGTGAAAGAAACCCTACGCGTTTCGTGCGCTTGCGCACACTTCCTCAGGGGATATGAGTCATGTCAGTGGTGCCCTGGTATATATCTGTATAAAACTGATCTGATTGGCCAGTCAATAAAGACATTTCTTAAAGCAATACCTACTTGACACTTGGTGTAAAAAACACTGACATTTGAACAGCTTCGCATAAACAAGGAACAATAAACAATACACAACGAATATCTACACATGGCTAAACATAAAACAACCATAGAACATATAATGCATACATAATGGTATCAGAACAAATGCTTGCATGTACCTTGACGCAATGACGTCATAAATCTATAAAAAAGCTCCTAACTCAAAGTCAATATTAAGACCTCTCGGAGAGAGTGTCTGTAATTCATAGATCCAGTATGCCTCACGCATACTGCATCTCTGCAGCCTATTCCCACCTCTTGTACTGGCTTGAATGGTCTCAATGGCCTGACAAATTAACCCAAATTCCGCCTGAGATGCAATTGTTCAGATGTTGAGACTTTTGCGTCTCAGGCTGAGGAACTTAAGCGGAAATTCGTTGATAGAAATTATCCAGAGAGTCTTTTAGATGAAGCAATAGAGACGGCAACCAATCTAGAAAGGGACCATCTGCTTAAATATAAGAAAAAAGATCCAAAAAATAAATTCCATCAGATGGTGCCATTCATTACACGATATAATGAGATGGCACCAAAGATCAAGCAGATTATTAATAAGTATTGGCCAATTCTCCTGAGGGATAATACCGTAGCCGAAATTCTCCCTCCAAAACCTACTACTATATTTACAAAAGCCACAAATTTAAAATCTAAATTGGCCCCAAGCTGCCCACTCAATTATTCTAAACAAACTGCTAAGTTAGAAAAAGGTTTTTTTAAATGTACAAAATGTTTGGCATGTTCACATAGTTGCACCACAAAGACGTTTAGATCTAATGTAACTCATAACATTTACCCTATCAGGTCATTTATTAACTGCCACACAATATATGTCATATATTTACTCCAATGCCCTTGTGGCTTACAATATGTTGGGCGAACGAGTAGAACATTCCAACGGAGAATATATGAGCATATATACAACATTAAAAAGGGATTAGTTACCCACAGTGTGTCCCATCACTTCCTCACACATCATAATCAAAACCCTAAAGGGTTAATTTGTCAGGCCATTGAGACCATTCAAGCCAGTACAAGAGGGGGGGATAGGCTGCAGAGATGCAGTATGTGTGAGGCATACTGGATCTATGAATTACAGACACTCTCTCCGAGAGGTCTTAATATTGACTTTGAGTAAGGAGCTTTTCTATAGATTTATGACGTAATTGGGTCAAGGTACATGCAAGCATTTGTTCTGATACCATTATGTATGTATTATATGTTCTATGGTTGTTTTATGTTTAGCCATGTCTAGATATTCGTTGTATATTTTTTATTGTTCCTTGTTTATGCGAAGCTGTTCAAATGTCAGTGTTTTTTTACACCAAGTGTCAAGTAGGTATTTGTAACAGGGGAGTAATCCCTGTTCAAGTAATGTGCCTTTAATCTAGCAGTGTGGTGGTTAACTGCTGGTAGTCAATTAATAAACACCCCCTGCCTGATTTAGATTGCTTACAAAAGCCTGTCTGTTGAGACCGGAAGTGTGTCTCCTTAGCTCATACCTGAGCTGAACTTTGGAGAGAGAGCAGAGATTCTCTTTACTCTCACAACCTGTCTTGAGCTCTGCCAGAAGACACAGCATAGCTGCTTTCAAGACACAGGGAAAACTTCTAAACCTGAATGCTGACACACCCTGAGGGAAGGGAGCTGAACCAGGAATAGAGAAGATTTTCCCTCCAAACTACAAGGAACAGATAAGACTTTTATTACAATACTTTTTATATCTGTTCATTTCATGCTATGTGTTTGGGACTGGGAGACATGCTTAATTAAGGGAGTTGTGAATTGCATAGTCTTTCACTAGAACCACTCCCAAGTGAATAGAAGCTGTGTTTCCCCCTTGTTTGGATGGTTTCCTGATGTTAAGGAAAAGGCACAATAAAGCCTCGTAATAATTTCACCTTATAAAGTCTCCAATTGTGTACCTCTGTGAACGTCTGTCTACAGTATTGCTTTAAGAAATGTCTTTATTGACTGGCCAATCAGATCAGTTTTATACGGATATATACCAGGGCACCACTGACATGACTCATATCCCCTGAGGACGCGTAGGGTTTCTTTCACTTTGTTGGACGATTTGATGTGAAGAGAGCTGAGTGCTTATCCCCTGGAGCAGAATTAAGAAGAATCTCTGCTCGAAAATCCCGCCGAGAGTCCCGCCTACCTGTGACGGAGTATCCGGTATCCGGTGACGTCACTTCCGGTCTCAAGGAGCACGGTGTATGGAGGAAAGTTGTGGTCATTTCAACTTCTCCACCCAGTGAGGACAGATTACATCCGCCTATTCGGCGCTTGTGTTCTAGAGCCGTCCTGTGAGTAACGTTTCAGTTTTACTCCACCGGACCGGCTTATTCAGTGTCTCATCGTCCCACATTTTATTATTTTATAGTTGTATTAAACTAACTTTTTATTTTCAGCTTTGCGTTTGTGTGTCTTGTTTGTGCTGGTTTGTGAGGTTATGTCTGTGATTTTTTGTTAGCTGTGTTGCACTAAATTCTGTGTTCTTTTCATTCCATGTTCTATACTACACGGATGAAATTACATCTGGTCACCCCTTGATTACAAGATTGCTTAAGATGTCATCATTGGGACATGAACTATTCCATCTGGATATCCAGGACTAATACAAAATTGGACTTATTAGGCGCCGGTATCTCTCTTTTTGTCTCAGTAACATTAACTCACCAAATAAATTGTATCACTGACGTAATAAAGTATAAGAAAAATGTTTCAAATAAGTATAAATGCATAAAAACAATTAGGAAACTAAAATAATGTAACTTAAAAAATGTAAAATATTTAAAACAATATGACAACAAATTCAATCACTACTAAGTTTTTCCACTCCAATGGTGGCAGTCACCAATGAGGAAGGCCTACTCGTTTTCAAAATGATCGCGGTCCTCTTCCTGATTGCCCATGTCAAGATCATCATCATCATCACCTAAAATGATAAGCTCGTCTCCAGGAATTGGAATCCTCCGTACATTGTTTTTTTGTGTGCCTTCATCAAAGAGGCTGTGGGTTACTTTACTTCTTACCAACGTCTCTACAGATCCTCATGTGATGCTCAATGCTGCCAGCAGTGCTAAATATTCATTTCAGAGTATACACTAGAAGGTGGGCGCTTAAATGGCCCACAGCAACTCTGAAAGAAGATTCCACCTAGAAGGCCTCAGAAGCACCAGAACCATCTTCCGCTATTTATGCAAAGTTTGACCAGACATTGATGTCGCAACGGAGATAGAGAGGGTTTTAGCTTGTTGTTGACTGGCACAAGAAGATACTGTAGAATAGAAACAGCTGTGGTAGGTAGAAAAGCAGAAGGGCTGGGTGGCATAGCAGGTTTCAACATGTGTTGCATGTCGTCAGACACTAGGCTGTTAACTCATTCTTTACAGGCATTGATATCTGTTTTATTCTGAGGGAGAGGATCATTTATTGCAGGAAAACATATTGTAGTGTTCAGACTTTCAAATGTATGTGAGGTGACCCTGGAACCTTTATGAAGGACAGTAGACAAGTTGTTGACAAGGCTGACAAATCCCACAGAGTTCTGCAGGAAACACTTTGTTTGCTTCTCTGGTTTTGTTTCAGTAACTGGAGGACTTGACTAAACTATGACTTGGCTAAAGGTAGCGTTTTTGTAACTGAATTCCTGTGCGGCTACTTCAAAATAGGAATGAAAAAGGAGTTTTTGTTTCAGTTTGGGTTGGGCTCGGCCGTTCAGAACTGAGCTTGCGGTACGGATGAATCCTCTTATTCCTGGAATCCGACACTCCCTGGGTTCAGGTTACAGAAAGCCTAGCCCACCCACACTCATATTTTATTCATACGCACTTTTTTATATTTCTCAAATAGTGACGCAAAGAATATATTTACACAGCGAAAAGTGCTTACTGCGGGGTTTAAAAAAATTGATAAATTCACCCAACAATATAATTTTCTCTTCCCATACTGGATGTAATGCTAACATTAACACTGGAGGCATAACATTTGTCCATATGTAGTTATCGTAACAGACTGTAATGCAATATCTAAATGAACCTGAAACTTAATGAATAACTCCCCGTTATGTTCTTTGCGATACTGCTGCCTTTGTGATGTGGCTCTGTGGATGACCCTGCTGTGTCATGTTATTAGTTTGCTGATGTGCTGTTTGAGTTAAATTGTCCTCAGGGAAAACACTGCAACTTTACCTTTGCTTTCCGAGCAACTGTGCTGAAAGTCCGTATGAAATTGCATGAGAGAAATAAAAATTAATCATAGTGATTACAAAGTCATTTGTATTAAAGGAGACGAATGAACAAATCGTATACACCCTCTTGCTTTACACCTATTTCCTACATGTACAGTTTGATGATTTTGTGAGGTTATGTGCTTAGTTTCAATTGCCAGTGTACTAAACATATTTATTCAGCGATAAGATAATTTACTAAACATGTGATTTGAAGCGGGGTGTATATACAGATAGACAACACTATGTGCCGAAATCAGAACACAGCCCTGTCTGTCTTTATCTACATACACGCACACATATATATATAATATTTACAGTATAATGTCTTGTGTAGTGGGCAGCCCATATGTCACCTCTTAGTACTTATTGCAATTACAATGATTTATTCCCATGTTCATATTACGCAGTAATAAATGCCTCATTATGCAGTACCACATTATTTGATTTGTGGCAAAGAGCTGAACAAATCCCTGTATTACAGAATTGAGTTGCCTTTAAAACAATATACCAATCCTCAAACTGTCTATACAATACTTTCATGAAAAGCTATTTCTAAAACCCCCTGTATTGTGCAATTACATAATTCAATGAAAAACATTTCTATGCTGAATTTGCGCCAGATTTGCAGAATAGTAGAAACAGTTATCCGTGCTTTTGCCTAAAGCCGGGGCGCTCAACTCCAATCCTTAACACCCAACAACAAGTCAGGTTTTGCGGATATCCCTGCTGCAGCACAGGTGGCTCCATCAGTCCCAGCTTCAGCACAGCTGTCTTAATCAGTCTTTGATTGAGCCACCTGTGCTAAAGATGGGACATCCTTAGGACCTGACCTGTTGGTATGTGGCGAGCACTGGAGTTCCGCACACCTGGCCCACAGGCAGCTACATTAGTAGTTACATACCCTCGAACATTGCCCTAAAGAACAGAAAAAAGGAGTATACACAGAAAATCATTTAGACAGAGACACAAGGAAGTAAGGCTGGGTCCATGGTGACTGCGCACTCGCGTCCGTGCATGTAACGTCACCCGCGTTTTAGCGGGAGCGTTTTGTGGCCAGGCTAGACACAATAGGGAAGCGTGTCTGGGGGCGTGCCAGGGGCATGGCTGTGATGTCACAGAGCTGGTCTGCTCTCATTGGGCGAATCGCTCACGGGACCTGGCCGTCGCGCCGTGGAATCAAATTTATTTGATTCTTCGCGGACCGCGCGCCCCTCGCGCTGTAACATGTGTGTGGTCTATAGCCGCAATAATTGCCTTAAGGCATTGCGATCGCGCCGCGCGCGGTCTCGCCGACCTTGGACGCGGCCTAAGAATGTTGTGTACGATGTGTAAATTCTGGTGGATTGAAAGCCCAAACCCAACTTCTCTTTGCACACTCCTTGGAATTACTAGTCCAGAAGTGGCCAAATCCAGTCCTCAAGGCCCACCAACAGGTCAGGTATTAGGGAGGACCCTGCTTCAGCACAGGACAGTACAGGATCTACACCCCATGGACAGATCCATGCAGAGAATATACGCCCCGTGGACAGATCCGTGGAGAGAGTACAAGCCCCGTGGACAGATCCGTGGAGAGAACCGCGGAGAGAGTACAAGCCCCGTGGACAGATCCGTGGAGAGATCCGTGGAGAGAGTATAAGCCCCGTGGACAGATCCGTGGAGAGATCTGTGGAGAGAGTACAAGCCCCGTGGAGAGATCCGTGGAGAGATCCGTGGAGAGAATTTGCAGCGGCTAAAGTTGCTGAAATACGACTTTGGATTTCCGAGCGCAGATCGGATCGGGTCGGAAAAGCCTGGGAATTTCCACGGATCGGAGTCGGACAGGTTTTACCCGCCTCTACCCATCACCTACCAGTCCAGATGCTGCTTACTGCCGTATAAACCGTACAGTGTATCATGGATCTTTAATTAACACACACAGTCCCCGCACGCTCAAACTCCCACACCCACCACATCATGAATATATATTTATGTCAAAAAGAGTGCTACGGGGCGTGGCAAATGTATACAACAAAAGACAGGGGTGCCCAATGCTACATCCCATTGACAAAACATATAAAGTAATAAGTACAAAGTTTAAATACTTCAATAATAATAATAATATTTACTTGGTTATTAGTTGTATATCACAAAATACTTATATAAAAAAATGAGTTTACAATTCATTTGATATGGAGTGTATATAATATATATATATATATATATATATATATATATATATATATATATATATATATATATATATATATATATATATATGTATGTGCGTATGATGATTTGAACGTGGTGGGGCGTTGAGTGATATGGTAATATTTTTCTCCTCCCGGTTGTACTAGGGGATTGAAATTTATACACTCAATAAGTAGAAAAGAATCATAAAGGATCAGGCAGGAAGAATCTGTCTCACTCCATTTTTTGCTGTCACTCCTGTAGTGATTTTAATATTTTTCCTATGTCTCTGCTTATTTTCAGTGCCAAACAATGTTTTCAAATATAGGCTGTTTGGAAATGAGCTCTACAAGCAGCATGCCTCAGAGCAAACAACTGCATTTGCAGGTACCATTCTGAATTTTCTGCAGTAATAAATAGAAAAATAACATGTTAAAGTCATCAGCCAGCTGTACTGCTTCTTAAACAGATTTGTTTTTGTGTGCCACAATTCGATACATTTTCATTTTCTTCAATTGTTCCTTCATGTGAACACGTTTTATACAGAATATTTGATCAAGGAGAAAGACACTTATAAAAACTTGATAAAAAAAATCTGATTCCCTATTCAGAATATTTGAACTGTATGTCAAAGAGACAAAGTGATTGTTTTTAACCACCGGAATGCCAGATAGGACCTCCACTCTGATGGATTTACTAATCTTTTTGGGCATAGGCTAATTTTAAAGCAGATTGCTTTGTCCATAAGCAGAGTTAAGAGAGGTTTGTTTGTAGCACCAGACGTTTATAAAACAAGGAAGCTATGTATGACTAGCATTGCGGTGCCATGTGATTACCACCTATTAGTTAGGACAGGGGGGCTCAACTCCAGTCCTCAAGACCTCCCAACAGGTCAGGTTGTAAGGATATCCCGATGTCCGATATCGGATGCATACACATCAGATCAATAAAATACATCTTTCTCTCATATATATTAATGGACAAAAATCTTCATGTAGGTATATATCGAATATAGATATTGCACAGCACCCAGAGCTAGTATCCGATTGAATGCAGAGAGTTTGATGCCATTTGTATATTGTTTTTGGCCACCGGGCCAATGGAATATATTTGTTATGGTTGGGTATAGGCCCTTTTGCAGGGACTTGGTGCAGGGAACCTATCACCCTGAAGATGGCGGCCATCCACTAGGATGGGGTAAGTATAAGATTTTTTTAAGGTACTCATTGAGTCACATTGTGGCTACAAAGGCTCTCCTTGACAGAGCCTAGGTAGTTAAACGGACACTGATCAAATTGATCAAAGCAGCTTCCACGGGAAAATGATTTCAAGTTTCGAGCTTTATTTATTGTCTGGCATGTTTTGTTTATATATAATTAATTGCCCCAGAGGGCTACAATACATTGGTAAGTTCTTAAAACTCATATGTTAATGATATTAAAAATGTGAGCTGATTAATTAATGATGGTAAAACGATCAATAATAAAGATGAATTAATCTGGATAGTACAGTAGTTTCTCGCTAAAATAAAGGACTTTATTTCCCAGACTGGGGAAAACATGCTCCAACATACTCTCTTCTGCAGTGCAAAGATCAGATAGAAAAACAGCATAAATCTGGAACATAAAATGTCCTTATCTTTCGTGCTGTGTATGAGTCCCAGCTATTCCAAGACAGCTCTTCTGGCAAACTGCTATCCTGCAAGGAGTGCAGCCCTGCTTCCTTAGCAGGGTCGTCAACTTTGGTTCTGTTGCTGGGTGTTAATCCAAGTTGTTCCCAGGCAATCCCATCTTGGGAACTTAAGCCCCTTTCCCTTGCAGGCTTCTGTAGCTTCAAGTTTTGATACTGGGTGAGAGTCCCAGCTGTTCCCAGGCAAAAAACTGTGGGAACTGAAACCCTGTCTCCTGAACCTGCTTCCTTGCATGCGGGGGAAAGAATTGGGATGAAGTCTGCTGCCTACTTTTAAACTCCTTTCCAATCAGAAGTTAATTGGAATACCCTAGCAGACTTAAAATTAGGGGAGAATTGAGTGAGAGGAGGTTTGTGAGTTAGAGCGGGGGAAGAATAAGTGAAAGAATGGTGGGAGAGGGAGTGAGAGGAGGGGGGAGATAATAAGAGGCAGGGGGAGAGGGAGACAGAGAGGAGGGGGAGTGAGCGAGAGAGGAGGAAGAGTGAGAGATGGAGGGGAGGATAGAGGGGCACAATGAGTGGGGAGAGAAATACATGGGGGGAGGGAAAGGGAAGGTAGAGCGAAATAGAGGAGGGCCGAGAGTTAGGAGGGAAGGAAAGAGAGAGAGGGGCTGACAGGGAAGCCGACATGGGGGACCAGGTTAAAACTGTAGTCCAGGGCATTGGGACATTTGTCGGCGACCCTGCCCTCTCTACATAGACTGCCGTTGTCCCCACCACTGCACTTCTACTACCCCCCTATGACAGTGATGGGGAGGACAGTGTCTCTCCCAAATTTGTTTGCCGGTCTGAGAAGTTTTGCCACCACCTGATATATAGTATATATATATATATATTACCGAATATACATTTTTTTATCACTTGTGTGAATATATCAATGCCTGTCTGTCATTATGAGTGCATCCATACTGTATTAGTATGTTTGTTTTTGTATATTTGTATATGTGTCAATGGTTACGGTTCTTTTGGAGGCGTGGTTTATGTATGTTTATATATGGCGCCCGTGTTTTGCGCCAAACCCCTGATGAAGCGTAATGATGCGAAACGCATTGAGGTTGGCGAAAGTGTGGAGGTGACGGTGGCATCTCAGCCCGCATGCTGATCTGAGGCTGAGTATAACAAGATGTATGGAAACCTCTAAGTTAACATTGAAATGCACAAAAGATAGGAGACTGAAATACAGTATATAAAAACTCAATTAGAGATGGGCAAATTTCTTTGGTGGATTTGGATGCATAGTGGATCGGCCGGTTCCTTTGGTCCGTGGATTTCAGTGGATCAATTCCAAAAAGGGTGACTCATGTTTTCTGGATTTTGTATTATTATTGCCAATACACTCTGTGGATTCTGCAATCTGCGGAGGGATTTTTAAAAAACCTCCAACGAGTTGCTGAATCCATGGATTGAATTCTACAAATCCATCCACGGGTGGTATCCAATGGCGGTTCTCGATGAATCTGTGTGGATTAGAACGAACCGAATCCGTTTGTGGATTTAACACAGCAAAATGGATTTTGGGGGGGAAATGCGAGAAAATTCGGGAAACACATTTGAGCGGTTTTAATCCATGCAGATTAATCAAAAACCGCACATCTCTACTCATAATTTAGTGTAACACAAAAATAATACAATTTGGAAAGCAAAATGGTGTCTGAAAACGTTTTAATCAGTTGGTAGAGGATTGGGCCTTATGCTGATCTATCTAATGTGCGGTTACTAAAGGGCACATGTGAGTTTAATCACCAAGTTTTGTTCTATTCATAATATAGTATCACATTATATTGTTGATTATTTGTTTTCTATTTACCATGGAAAGTTTGTGCCTGATTATCCACAAACACATAACTTTAAATGGAGGAGGAGACTGTTACTTGAGAGCTGCATCTTGCACAGGGGTTGTATTTAAGTTTAAATTAATATTTTGCTATATAAATCACATTGTTTAAATCACAGTGTTGAGCAGTACTGATTTTAAGAGTGAAGTTCTGTTGCACTTTTCAACGTTGTTCTATTTGGCATAAGAGTACGTAGTAACGTCAGACAGCTGTAATCAACACGTTGTTGTTGCTAAACATTTTAATATCGGATCGGGTGGTGTCTGTGGAAGAAACCTGTGAATCTTCATTGCGGTCCTGGATATCTATCAAGCCCGGACTCCTAACTGTTGGGACGATGATTGCGCTTGCGCCTGTTAATGATATTTCATATATGAGTTTTTAATGATCTTTTTCTATATAAATGTAATATTATACTTACACAATCGTTGCGCGTCTTTCTTGTATTTGTTCTGCTGACGTTTGCCCCAGTGATCGCAGGACGCGATGGAGCAGAAGGAGCAATCTGCATAATGTTTAAGCCACGGCGAGCCCTGGGGTCAGTGCGTTTGAAACTATTTATTTTGAGCTTGCCTTTATTTACTTACCTTCATGGTCACTATGGCTTTGAAGGGGTTAATACATAGGTATTTGCTACATTTTGGGGCCTAGTCCAGAGTATTCACTTTGGCTTTCTATATTGCTACGGCAAGATAGAAACCCTTGGAGGACTTCAGCACCCTGGACAAGGCCTAATGATTTCCTGTGCCCATAGCCATGACCTACAAGTGTTAAGTCTCGCATTAAGTTTAACGGCCTGCTGTGGGTATGTGTTAACGTTAACACCAGGCTGTCCTTAACAATAAAACTGGCCTTAACGTAGCATTAGTGAGTTTTAAAGATACTTATAAGCACTTAACGTCTCAACAGAGCTTTGTGGATCTTCCCCTGAGAGACACACACACACAGAGATACATAGCTGTTGTAGAGAACCCATTGACTTATACACCTCCCAAAACACTCAACTATATAACACGTGGCACAATACCTGTGAACACCGCTGAGATGCCTGGGAAATAGGCTAATTTACATACACAAATAAGCTCATTTAAATATGCAAATATGCTAAGCTGTCACCTCAGGTGTGTTCACAGGTTTCTCTTGAAGTTTGCAAGTACTGTAATAATGACCGAATGACTTATTATCTAATAATTACCTTGTAAACTTTGAGCATTTTGTTTTCAGTAGCTTAGGTATGATAATTATGGAGAGCATGTGGCAGGAAGAGAAAGCAGCTCTACAATATTTGAATAATGGAGTAATTTAGTATCAAATGTTGGTACAGTTTTATACCCAGGCAAAATTAGCATTTAATAAAAGCAGAAGGTGCATTACAAACTTGCAGCTCTGGATATGGGATTTTTTTTTGCAGATTTGATGATAATTCTGTTGATTTGTTAAATGGACTTGAATGGCAGAAATAAAACAATTTAACATTTCTCAAGACAAATCCAAAGGCAATAGTGATGTTGAATTTTTCCATGGGAAAAGATCTCAGTAGCATTCACAACACCCACAGGGACCAGCTCAGATGTGCATACTCAAATCAGCATTGGCGAGTGCTACAGTATCTCTGCCTTTTATCTTGTACCAATTAAAGAAGTGTAGAGCATCTCTGCACAGCTCTACTTTGTTCTATTTAAAGATATCACCACTACCAGTGCGTGGAACGTCTAGACCAGGAGCGGCTAACTCCAGTCCTCAAGGGTCACAGGTGGTGCAGTCATTGACTGAGCCACTGATTGAGCCACCTGTGCTGAAGCAGAGATATCTTTAAAACCTGACTGGTTAGTGGCCCTTGAGGACTGGAGTTTGCCACCCCTTTTCTAGAAGAACTTCTAGAGGAGCTGGATGCCAAGAGAACCTAATCTTGTCTGTATGTAAAGTGTGTGGATTATGCAAGGATAATGTACACTGATGATTCGATGTACTACTTAAAGCTATCCATAGTTTCCTATTTAGTGTTCACATGCACATTGCATGCATATTTATATTTTGTGAAACAGTGGGTTGGATTTGACCTACATCAACTAATATCAGAGGTTATCGGAATCAGGAACAGAATTTTCTGCAGGGGAAAATCCTCTCCTATCATGTTTTAAAGTACTAGAACATTAATTAATCATTATTATTTGGCTGCATAAGATCCCACTGTGAAGCCCTGCACAGACTCCTATACTTCTGGCTAAGTGTGCCTTTTGCTAGGTCTTCAAGGACACAGAGCAAAGCTCCAGTGGCCAAGACTTCCCTCACCTCCATTAGAAATGGCCAAATGTGTCCAAATTCGGTCCGTGCATCATGACAGAGAATATACCCAGGTATCTCAGGTGAGCTTCTTTTTGTGCCCAGGTGTCTCTCCATGTGTTGTTTGATGGTGGGATTCAGGGGATATATAGATAGTGAAATAGGACAGATCAACTTTTCATCTCTCTTCCCCCTCCTCCTTCTCCCCCTCCCTCTTCCTCCCTCTCTCCATCTACCCCCTCTCTACACACACCCTCTCTACACACACCCTCTCTACACACACCCTCTCTACACACACCCTCTCTACACACACCCTCTCTACACACACCCTCCTCTCTCTCCCTCCTCTCTCTCTCTCCCTCCTCTCTCTCCCTCCTCTCTCTCTCTCCCTCCCTCCTCTCTCCCTCCCTCCTCTTTCCCTCCTCCTATTTCTCCCTCCTCTCTCCCTCCTCTCTCCCTCCTCTCTCTCCCTCCCTCCCCCCTCTATCTCCCTCCCTCCCTCCTCTATCTCCCTCCTCTCTCTCCCTCCTCAGTCAATAGGTAAAGAGGTTCTGTGCCGCACATACACAAAGTACTGCTGCTTCATTTCTTATCTCATTTCAAGGCAGATCATCGTGACTGCACAATGTTTCGTGGGATGCAGTGAAAACCAAAAAGGTACATGCTACACACCTCTATAAACAGAGAAAAGGGGTTGATACAATTACCGGTGCTCCATGTGAGAAGATGATAGCCTGCGTCATACCCAGGAACATATGAAAGGAAGAAATCGCAGAGCACTGACAGATTTTGGAATTCTGATTTATTAAAGCCAAAATCAAGAACGTTTCGACCTAGTGGTCTTTCTCAAGTGATATTGTGGCAAGTGATATCGGGGGATACAGTCCCATCATCAGTTGGACCCAAGTTAGAGCGAATGTTAGGTTGAATCGCATGTGACGGTCAGCGGAATTGCATACATTGAAACGCGCGGTCACACTATTGCCCAAGACACTTTGAGCACAGTTGCCATGTATCGTAGTCTTATGGCCATACTGACATTGATCCTGGGGGTGGCAGCAGCCAGTGTGTTTTGCGAGGGTGTAGTACCCTGCACGGAGGTAAGAGATACCCGGACGGCCAGTTTGTGGGTAACCCCGGTCACAGACACAGACACACACACACACACACACACACACACACACACACACACACACACACACACACACACACACACACACACACACACACACACACACACACACACACACACACACACACACACACACACACTTCTTATAAGTGAATGTGTAAGTGATCAAATGTAATCAGCTTTGAGAAGATACTTTTTATTACCTATTGTATCCATTGCCAAATCCTTGTAGTATGCATCACCCATGAAACATACATAATGTATTCTTACCCAGCTGGCCAATAACTTAACGTTCACACTCATCCATACAGCTTTGCTTATTTACAACGGGCTTAGTTTTGCAGCAGAGGAAAAGTGAAAGGTTTGTGTTACAGAAAGGTTGGTGAAATGGATGATCACAGCAGACCTGGGGAGATGTGGTCACATAACGATTGCTCATACTGTACATAAGGAGAAGAACTTGAAATCACGGTAGGACCAGCCAGGAATCAGTCGAAACAGTTCTATAAAAATCTATACTAAATGCTACATTATATCAATCATTGAAAAACTGTCAAAAAAGGGAAAAAATATTGAATATCTAAAGAGAATGAGAATTGAACCAATAAATCATTCAGATAAGAATTTGTTCAAACTTTTGAATTCAAATTAAATAGAGCACATCAAATCAATTATAATCCATTTTGTATGAACATACACTGGCATCATCTGGATGAGCAGTCAGCTTTGACCTGCCTCTTTTTAATATGCATATTTTATTAACTCAAACATAAAGCATTTATTCTCATTTGTATTTAAAGATTTTGACAATATATGTCATTATTATCAGATTTAAAGTTTTAAAGTAAACCCCAACAAATATGGCCCAGAAATGAAATGTTAAAATCTGAGTCTGTGAATACACACACACACACACACACACACACACACACACACACACACACACACACACACACACACACACACACACACACACACACACACACACACACACACACACACACACACTAACTCTCTCTCTATATATATATATATATATATATATATATATATATATTTATTTGTGTAAGTAATACCCCTGTAGGAATACTACTAACTTAGAGAGTTAACTGTAGGTATAGCTACAGTGTATCACCTCTATCCATCCCATGGGTGGCATGACTAGGCAGAACTTAGCTACACCCACCTTCTTGAAGGTGCCTAGTGATTTCATTAAATAATGTTACTAAAGAAATGCCATATTCGTCCATTAGTAGTCATAGTGACTAGTGATGTCACTATGGGGTATATATAGTGGGGATGGAACATTCTAGTCCAGATCCCAGGAGGAGGCCAAAATGGGGAATCTTGTTGCACATAATGTAAGTCTTGTTAACGACATGTTAGTGTTAGGATTACCTTGTCTTTTTCTGGCTAGGGAAGTGTCATTCGTAAAGATAGGGCCTTGTATATAGCCCTGAGTGTGTTCCACTCACAAGAGGGGATGGACAGGTACTTCTTAGAAAAGGCCTGGAGTATCACCTTAGAATTACTAGGGGGTTAGAATCTCCTTTGTTTGGTCAGAGGTGATAGGGTTCAATCTCTCCTGCAAGAGGACACCCTGCCCAGGATTCCCAGTGGAGGTGGGAACAGCCATCATTCGTACAATGGAGTGCCACTTTACCATATCTCAAAGTGCGCCTCCTTGGGTGGATGCTCGAAGGAAGAAGTGTATGTGTGTGTGTGTTCCTAGTGTGTGTTCATATGAATAATGTTACAAGAAAAGTTCCTGGCGCCTTCTGTTATTGCTTACTATACCAGCCCGGCATGAATGCTATCGCCCTGGGAACAAAGTAACAAACCACTGAGCATCACCGGAATAGACACTAGATAACTTTGGCGTAACCCTCTTCTGTTGGCCGAGGGAAGAGGTGTTCCATATATATGTATCTCAAACACTGTATAGATGTAGAGCGCAAGCAGGCAACAATAGTGCAAATAATGTTAATATATTAAAACAATTTACACTATTGTTTCTTTTTTCTTATTGGCGCTATACTTTGATACAGGGTTTGACCTATCCCAAGACCCAAGAGGAGTTTTAACTGTGAAACAACACTGACAATAACACTGAGGACTCTAAAAAAGGAGTTTTTATTGGACGGTGTGTTTGGTCAGAATGTATTGTTCATAATATATATATAACCCTATGTCACGAGGGAGACTCCAGGAGTGGGTACGACCTCGGTGGCCAGAACAGCGAGGAGCAGGCAAGACTCGTCAGGGTCACAGGCAGACAGCAGATAGCGTAGTTAGGGTCACAGGCAGATGTCGGGGGCAGGTGGCATGGTCGGGGTCACAGGCAGAGGTCGGAGGCAGGCGGTAGATAGCATGGTCTGTGTCACAGGCAGAGGTCAGCATCAGGAAGGCAGGAACAGGACAGGGGAGCAGGAACAGGACTGGATCTCAGGAACAGGACTGGGACTCGGGACTAAGGAACAGGACTAGGACTAGGGAACAGGACTGGGAATAGGGAACAGGACTTGAACTAGCCAGTAAAAAGGCATGGACATTTAATATGGAATCAGGACAAAACATAGAACAGGTAAGATCAGGTCAGGCCAGAAGCAGGAGTCCGGTTCATAAAACAAAGGCAAGGAGGTGCAGGAAACAGGAAACTATGAAGCAGGCAGAGACAGAAGACAGGAGCACCTAAGAGGAGACCGACCGAGGAAAACCCAGAGCAGACAGAAATAGCAGCACACCCGGTGGACAGACAAAGGAACAGTGAGAGGGGGAGATTTAGGAAACTATGTCAGGGTTATTCCTGACACCCTACCTATCTCAATTTTGCTCAGAATGTGAGATATTCTTTTCTTACATGCAGATTTTCTTTGTATGTTGGGGGTCACCATGGTTATGTTCATTGCCTATTCTTGCATGTTTTCCAATCTAATAGATCCCTATGGGCACGTGGTTGATGATTTTAAATAAATACATCATAACATCCTCTACACTCTGATCATTTGCCAGATACTTAACACGGGTTTTTCACATTTTAACATCCATTGACACAAACAGCAGTTCCCCAGTTGTGTTAGTTATATTGGGAGTGGTTATGTGAAGAAATAGGAGTTAGAAAATGGGTTACTGGTAATGCGTAGGGTATGGGTTTGTATTTATTTTTACATTCTTAAGTAAGCTGCTAGGCATTGACTGTTATTAAACAGGCCCTTATTATATAAGGTACAATAGTGCCGATCAGGCGCTATGGCACTGAAAGCCCTTTTGACTTTAGTGGGTCTTTCTGTGCAATAGCCCCGTAGTGGAGCTATTGCACCTCATAGAATCAGGACCTTAAGATGTAAGAAACATATATAAAACTGATCACTCTTAATAAAATATGTGAAGCAATCACTAATTGCCAGGAGAGTAAATCACTTGCATCCTTCATGGTGTTTCCTCAGGTAACCTGATTCATACCCTTCTGTTCAGTTAGATACAGATAAGCAAGCAATGAAGAGGTTAAAACATACTCAGAGAGGGTGTACTTAATTCTGAGTCAAGTTAGTGCTATCGTTTGTAATGATTTTTGCCAAAGGCCAATAGAAGGGAAATATCTCTAGCTTCAGAAATGGCATTTCTTTGGCAAATATGTCTTTAGGCAAATTACGTCCAAGAAAGAAAGCCTTTAGCTTGAGCACCCAAGATAAATGTTTCCTCGGACCTGTTCGCCGTACTTCTTAAAAAGACAACCCGGAGTGCATTAGAATTGAAGTAGAAGAAATAGCACTGAAAAGCCGCTTCAGACTTGGCCACCTGGGGAAAGAAACAAGCGCAAAAAGAACTGAGTTAAAAGGATACGATATAGTCCAGAATTAGGGGTTTCTTTCATGGGTGCCGCACCGGATAACAAATGGGTTCGTTCTAGGCCACTTGAGTAGTTAAGGAAAAAAGGGTTCCAAATGCGCACCGTCTCATCAGGGTATATAGGGAAAAAGGAAAAAGGCACACAGTAGTGTCATACTGTATGATGCAATTTGAGCAAAGAAGGTATTGCACTCACATTTTATGAAGTTAAGCGGGCATTTCGGTTGCTAAGTTTAACCACACTGATGTTGTAGATTCTCCGTTAACAGGACACCTCTGGTAGTGCACACCGTCTCCAGCAGTAGGACTCGCAATGTTGTACAGGGTCACCGGTAACAGGATATTCTCAATGGAATAGATAAAAACCACAGATAGTGTAATACTGTATAGATGGGTATTAATAGAGTGGTAAAGCAGAATATGCACTCACATTTTATGTGAAAGTGTAAAGACTTATGGTTGTTAAAGTAACCAATTTATAAGGGTGGTTCTGGAATTGCAGGATAATCCCAAAAAAAGGAAAAGGACGCAGGAAAAAAGGAAAACATCTTTGTAATATAAAACCCAACGCGTTTCATCTTAACAGACTTCTTCTTGGGGGTTTTCCAGGAATAAACCCCCTGGAAGAAGTATGTATGTATGTATGTATGTCTTTATTTGTATAGCGCCATAAAATGTACATAGCGCTTCACAGTAGTAATACATGTCATATAAATAACAAATATAAATAACACATCATGGGAATAAGTGCTTCAGACATACTGTAAAAGTAACATTAAGGAAGGAGTCCCTGCTCCGAGGAGCTTACAATCTAATTGGTAGGTAGGGAGAACGTACAGAGACAGTAGGAGGGAATACTAGTAAGTGCGTATGCAGGAGGCCAAGCTTTGTGTCATGTGTCCATGATTATCCAGTGCTACTCATATGCTTCTGTCTGTCAAGATGAAACGCGTTGGGACACTACTTATTCAATACACAGACTGCATAAGACCCTTTGGGAGTTCATCTGGAGCACTGCTACCTCCTCCTAGCTATGTCCCCATGTGTATGGCCATTGCTGGGGTTTATTGGGAGTTGGGATCCACTTGCTTTAGTGTGGCTCCCTTTGGATATCTGATTGCTTTACTGCTTTTTGTTTTTATATTATAAAGATGTTTTCCTTTTTTCCTGCGTCCTTTTCCTTTTTTTGGGGATTATCCTGCGATTCCAGAACCACCCTTTTAAGTTGGTTACTTTAACAACCATAAGTCTTTACACTTTCACATAAAATGTGAGTGCATATTCCTCGTTTACCACTCTATTAATACCCATCTATATAGTATTACACTATCTGTGGTTTTTATCTGTTCCATTGAGAATATCCTGTTACCGGTGACTTTGTACAACACTGCGAGTACTACTGCTGGAGACGGTGTGCACTACCAGAGGTGTCCTGTTAACGGAGAATCTACAACATCAGTGTGGTTAAACTTAGCAACCGAAATGCCCGCTTGACTTCATAGAATGTGAGTGCAATACCTTCTTTGCTCAAATTGCATTATACAGTATTACACTATTGTGTGCCTTTTTCCTTTTTCCCTATATACCCTGATGAGACTTGGCCACCTGGCAAAATCAATGATGGACTCGCCAAGGTTCAGACTGACCGAGTCTTCCAGAATGACCGGTGTCACTGGTGGGCTGTCCGTGCGTGCGCAGGGATAGCTATTTTGTTCTGCTTCTGTGAGTGTACGTTCTGTGTGAAGATGTGCAGTCTGGAAATTGCCCCTGACAATATTCCTGTAAGCAGTTATCGCATGTCCACACAGCGCATGCACATTTTGTATTTCAATTAGGGAAATGACATATTCACGGAATATTCATTAAGGTGCAAGATTGCACATCGCGCTGAAAATTACAGCCAGAAATGGCAACAAAACATCATATAATATGGAACCTTATAAGTATTATTAATGAATGTGATTTCCATTATTGCTCATTATCGACTGTTAACCATTGCTGATGATTACCTCCGCTCAGTGAATGTGCAGCACTCCTCTGAATGTAACACTGCATACACTGCGTCATAACTTCATCTGTTAGGAAGGCCAAGCAATGTCTGAAGACTTTTTTTGTTGTTGGTACGAACAGTAAATAGCAGGTCACAACTTCAATGTTTCAGCCAATCGTGAATTGTGTTACTAGCCTTTTAATATACATGAAAAAGATGGCCTTCAATTTATGAATGCTTCTTTAAACAAAAAATGATATCTTCAGCAGTAAAGTAGCTATTGAGCTTGTTTGGTATTACAAGGTGCAAATGTATTATTTATGCAATTTTCCTCAAAACGAAAACCTGAAAGAGCAGATTTCATTTTATAGCATTCAGTCAAAGCAATTGTCTCATGAATGCGAACATTTCTGCATTTTATCTGCTTTGAATATATAAGGCAGGTCAGGCAACTGTTATAAGGTGGAGTAATATAAATTTTTTTTTAGCAAAAATGCTTTTAAAATAAGTATTTCAATAATTTTGGAGATAATATTCATTTTCAGAGCTCTGCAGCATCAGAATACAAATGTATGTTTTTTTATATTTTGTGCTTTTTTCAAGGTCGAAATAAACCTTTGTTGTAATGCTGTTATCTAATTCATTGAAGCAAACAAAGTCGGTCTCACTGCGCTGTGAAACCCATGCATTGCTACTGCAGTTTCTTCTTTTAATGTAAAAAAATGAAAAAAATGCAAACTTTTGCAGCATATGTAATATCATCACTGATTGGAATTTAAGATTTAGTAGATTCAGGTGTATATATATATATATATATATATATATATATATATATATATATATATATATATATATATATATATTTATACATTTTAAGTTATGGTGGGTGAAAAATTCAACAGAAAACCTCCACTATTAGCATATAGCCAATAAAGAATATCACTTGTGAGCACATTCACATGTCTTAGACAGGTCTGCAACCCTGCCTTTCAACTATTATCACCTCGCATACAGTGCTCCCCACTGCAGCAAGGGATTCTGGGAGATGAGTCATGCTCATTTGCATGTCATCTCCCAGAATCCCTTGCTGCAGTGGGAGCACTGTATGCGAGGTGATAATGGTTGAAAGGCAGGGATGCAGACCTGTCTAAGACATGTGCATGTGCTCACAAGTGATATTCTTTATTGGCTATATATATATATATATATATATATATATATATATATATATATATATATATATACTGTGTGTATATAAGATTATATAATATTATTCAGGCCTATAATAAATTTATATATATATATATATATATATATATATATATATATATATAATACTTTGCATGGATAATTTATAATCTAAGGGTTTCACATCTGGAAATACATTCATTTATTTGTATCCGGTCATATGGAAGAATATCTGAGGATTTCCGGGAGCTCACATTTTTAATCTTTGCCAACACATTTTCTTTACAAGAGGCTTCAAAGAGCTCTATACAGAGCTACAGATTAGCGGTATAGCCAAGGTTCATGTCAAGCTATCCTTAACCTGCTAATCTGGGGCCAGCTACTCGAGATGCTTGTATATGTTAAATGTAATTAGTAACAGAAAGAGACACATGTATCCATTAGAAAGAAAGTACCTTAAATATGTCTTATATGGACAGGGGCGGGCAACTCGAGTCCCCAAGGGCCACCAACAGTTCTGGTTTTCAGGATATCCCTGCTTCAGCACAGGTGGCTCAATCAGTGGCTCAGTCTCTGACCTGTTGGTGGCCCTTGAGGACTGGAGTTGCCCACCCCTGCGTTAGGCCATTGAAAGTGTCTGCAGATGAAGGGCTCTTTTATATGTAATTGTCTCCAGTGTCAGGGAACATTGTGAGTATTAGAATAAAGAAATACACTGGGCACAGCTAAACAGCGCATACATGTTCAATTATAGAAAACTCAAGCATGGAAATTCAAACATTAAATTGCAATATTCTATTGTACAAATAATTTTGTGGGTATTAAAGTTGTAGTGTTTGATTGTTTGCACATAACATAATAATATTTGTAGATACATTATAGAAATCCCTGCAGTATTCTTGCTTCACTTATTTACAGCGTGCACTCCTATCTAACCAACGTCTATTTTCTATGATCACAGACACTTCTCATTGAGACATTCAGAATAGAGAAGTGTAAAACTTTTGCATGAGGCTGCGAGCCATGGAAAATATGCCCCATATAAAAACCGCTCGTCTGACTCAGAGTTCGCAAGCACTTCACCGGCAGTAAGGCAGTGTGCGCTGCAATTTCATTTATTAGGCTAATCTGCTAACTTCTCTAAAATCGCTAGATTCGAAATTCTCTAAAATAGCAAGATTCACTTAATGCTTACCAAAAGAAGGCACATACACCGTTTTACTAACTTTCTGATGATATTTTGCTGAAAGCTTTCTAATTTGGTGACAATATTACCCCTTTGAGGTTTGGCTAAACATTTTGCAGGGAATCGAATTTGTGGGGGAAAGGGGGGGGGGGGAGGGGGGAGTGAAAATGTCGCAAATACGTTTTGGGCAGTTTTGCATGTCAGCAGTACATTTCGGAGCAAAACCTCAAAAACTTTTCAGCACAAATCAAATAAAGATGAAGGTGGTGCACACGTACAGGCGCACACGTACAGGCGCACACGTACAGGCGCACACGTACAGGCGCACACGTACATGCGCACACGTACATGCGCACACATACAGGTGCACACATACAGGCGCACACATACAGATGTATACATACCAGGTGCACACGTACAGGTGCACACGTACAAGTGCACACGTACAAGTGCACACGTACAAGTGCACACATACAGGTGCACACATACAGGTGCACACATACAGGTGCACACCTACACTATTACCAAGTGTAGATAACACTTCAAAAGACTTAGGGCCATGTTAACTAAGTAATGCTACTCCATAAGACACCTTTTAGCATAGTTGACTAAATATGTATGCACTGTAAAGTGTCTTCCAACATTGAATGTGTCTTATGGTGCAGCCCTTAGTAAATATGACATTGCTATTTTATTATTTTATTATTTTATACGCGCTAAAGTGAGTTTTTGGCCCAACTTTCCAGTTGAAGTCAATGGTAATTTTCAGCCAAAAGAAGCCCGAAAGCCTGCTTTGGCGTGGATAGAATTACCCCATAAGAAACAATAAACATGATTGTAGAATTGATATTATAGTTTCCAGATGGAAACTAAAATGTGCTAATTTGTCTGTAATAGATGACAGTTATATCTGTGCTCGTGTTTTGACATGTATCTGGTATAAATAACTTGATAACACGGAAGTCAAATCAACAATTTTCTGGAGAAAACAAAACCCACAAATGAGAGTAATGTTCGTGACAAAGCATTATGCCGGAGCTTCACTATAACTATAGTAAATGTGCATGCGTACTGTCGAGTATTAATCCTGTTCCCACAGCAGGTATAGTTACAATGTCTACCTACAAAATGATTCAGGTGTACTCTGTAACTCTACACGGTAGGGTCCATTCTCCTAATCTATTCAAGATGCCATCGTACTGAAGCTGCAATTCTGTGACCATACCATGAAGTTATGAAAAGCAAACCAGATTTCTTCAAGGGCAAAATTCTCTATAAAGTGTATTTTAATATAGTAACTATAGCCACGCTGTCAGTACTGAATTCTTTCAATACCATATTACCATCGTAAAATACTCAAATAAAAATTATAATACAGACTCAACTGTACTAGGAAATAATATGTTTAGTATCATTCGTTTTAGATACATTGAAATATAAATGTATTGCAATGTTTTAATTGCAGAATTAAGATTCAATATCAGCCGCTGGCCACTTCGGCGCTAAGGTAAGTCACTAACCTTACTGTGGACGGACGTTCACAGAGGTACACACTTGGAGTCGTTTATAATGTGAAATTATAATAAGGCTTTATTGTGCCTTTTCCTTTTCATCAGGAAATTCATCCAAACACAGGGGGGGGGGGGGGGAACAAAGCTTCTATTCACTTGGGAGTATTTCTAGTGAAATCCTATGCAATAATTCACATCTCCATTAGTCAAGCAGTTCTCGCAGCCCCAAAACATATAACATGAAATAAGCAGATATAAGCAGTCTCTTAAGAATAAAAGTCTTATCTGTTTCTTGGAGGGAAAATCTTGTCACTTCCTAGTTCAGCTTCAGGTGTAGTAGTTTTCCCTGTGTCTTGAAATCAGCTCTGCTGGGCAGAGCTCAAGACTGTTCAGCTCCAAGGGTCAGCTCTCAGTCAGAGCTAAAGAGTCCTGGGTTTCTTTTGGTCAGTCTGTCCAGGGACTCAAAAACCTCTGCTCTGTCTCTCCAAAGGTCAACTCTCAGTCAGAGCTAGGGAGGAGTTACTTCCTGTCTCAAAGGCAGGCTTTTTCTACTACCTGTAATCAGGCAGGTGGTGCTAGTTAATTTGCTACCAGCAGTTAACCACCACACTGCTGGATTAGAGGCACCTTTGTGAACAGGGATAAGTCCCCTGTTACATACCTCCCCTGTTTGTGGGAAGCTCGGGCTTACCACGGCCAAAGCCCATCCTTCCACTCTCATTCGAGATCTTTCTGTGACTTGAATGAGAGTGGATGGAGGAAGAGAACCCTCTGTCCCGCTGGGATTGGAGCCCTTTCTCCAGTTTATTTTTGTCTCCTCCCGAAGGTGCTTGAGATCAGCACTCCTCAGTCGCTCGAGGAGGACTTTTTCCACGTAAAGTATTTTTATCGCGTGCGTGGTCATGAGATTTCTGTTGCGTCGGGCACTCCTCTTTTTATAGACAAAGTGTATGGCAACAGTTGTAGAGCAGTTAGGACTAGCCCTTAGAGTTTTCTGCTCTTCTCCACACCACGGAGTCGCCAGTTCACCTTCTTTGGGACTGAGTTGCACCTCCACCTCCTTTTCCAGAGAACGTCCTATTTTTTCAGCTTCCTCAGCTAAGGATTCTTCTGGCTTTGATTCCACACTCCTACCTCTGTTTGTTGCCTGTTGGGCAGCTGTAGGTTTGGCTAGTGCTTTCTTAGGTGGCTGTATTAGAGTCTCCTTCATATTATGGAGCTCCGTAATTTTTGTTGTCAAGGTTGCCGCTGCGTCTGTTTTCTCCTTGGGGTACTGACTCAAGGGAATGGAACAGTCTCTCTGTCTCTCCAGCTCTTGCTCCAGTTTCTGAGCCTTCTCACGCTCCCTCTCATACAGAGTCACCTGGTATCGAAGCTCCGCTTCCAACGATGCTCTGAAGACATGCAGCATGGCCTTTAGCTCCTCATACTGCTCTGTGGGGACGTACTGGGTATTCAGACGTTCCTGCAGTGCTTGTACCTCTTTAGCAGCCTGCAGCTTTTCTTCCTGCAGCGTTTGCTGCTTCTCCTCAGCATACTGGAGGTGTGTACGCAGACCTTGCAGTTGGTTCTGCAGTCGGTGCTCTGCTTCAAACATTTCCTCTTTCAAAAGTTTATTTATTTCTTTAAGAGCATGCAGCTCTTCATTCTTTCCCTTGACGTATTCTGTCAACTCAGAATTTTCTTTTTTTAATCTTAAATTTTCTCTTTTTTCAGTCTCTGTACTATTCAGGGCTTCCTTGCAGTCCACCTTCCATTTTTGCACATCTGCTTGGAGGCGGGCTTTCTCCTGGCGTGAGACTTCCATCTCCAGGTTTAAGTTCTGAAGCTCCTTCTGAGAGACTTTGAGATCTAAGTTAAGACGTAGGATAGTTTTCCTTGAAATGTCCAGCTCCTCAGTGAGACTGTGTAGTTCCTTTCTGGAAACTTCCAGGAATGTGCAGCAGCTGTTGGTCTCATGATGTGAGGCATCCATTGCTCTGTGGAGTGTCTGAACCTCTTTCTGAGATACGTCCACCTCTATCTGGACACTGTTGACCTCCTGTTGTGAGGCATTCAGCTCTATGCGAAGAGTGTGAACCTCTTGCTGGAAGACTGTCATCTGCTTCAGTGCCTCCTCATACTTCCGCTTTAGCGTAGCCACCATTTTATCAGATTGGCTCTGCTTTTCATCCATGGCGGAAATAGCAGCATTTGCAGTATCTAGCTCAGTCTTGAGATCGTCCAATTCTGTCCTGGCTGTAGAGTACATTGCGAGTACATATTCCTGTAGCTTCACGTTATTTTTCAGTAGTTCCGCGTAACCATCTTTCTTTTGATTCAATTGTTCACGGAGTAAATCACAGTCACGCCTGGCAATTTTCAGGGCGTCTTCAGGGCTGGTCAAGGGATCGTCACTCACTGGTTCCGGCTCCGCTTCCCTGGGATGACTGGTTGAGGGATCCTTACTGTTGGCACCGGACAGACACTTCTTTGGGGTACACGACTTCTGCCTTGGGCCCTCTGGTTATTCGGTTATACGCGGGACGAATTCTCCATTTTCTCTAGCCTGCAGGGCATCTCGGTCCCCCTTTTTCTCCACAGGATCTGCGGACGTGTCTGTTACTTCCACGGTAAGTGAAGAACCGCTTTTCTTTTTCTTCCTTTTTGATTTGGATGACACTGTCCCTTCAGGGATACTGGGGTCTCCATCTTCATTTGAAGTTTTAGCAGCGTCACTGGATCCACCCGGCTTTTCTTGCAACTGTAATAGCTGACGGAAATATTCTGTGATCCACTGCTCCCGCTCTGTCTCCTGCTGATCATATTCGTCATCAAAGGGAGCGGTCTTTTCTGTTCGTGCCGAGTTCAGGCACCCCCACCATTCTTGGTGTGTTTTGTGGGTGTGACTCAGTTCGGGTTTCCCGTAAGAGATGTCTTCCTCTTTATTGGACTGGAAGGGCCACTCTTCAGTGGGGTAGGGTTCATTACAGGAACGCTGCATCTTGTCCTCCATTTTTAGGCTATCAGGTGTCATTTTCTTCCTGACCTCAGGAGGCGCTATTGCAGCTGTTGCCACTGTATTTGCTAGAACCCCCAATTGTGATAGTCCTGCAGATGGGCATATTTTGCTTGTAGAGGTCGTGGCTCTCACAGGCATCTCTGTAGATTTTTCTTTCTTGGGTAATTTTTTTTTTTTTTCAATATCAGCAGTGCTGTGCATGCATTTTCTTTTATCAGGTATACAAGATTGTGCAGTTGCTAGGTAAAAAAGTCTATTTGCTATACACCATTTATTTGCTAGGTGCGATCCCTCCGCTTCAGCAACAGAATTTGTTTTTCTGCCTGAGTTCAGTAATTTTCAGTCTCATCTTTGGGTATTATGGCATTCACACTTCACACTTTGGATGTCTGTTTTGCTCCCAAGATAATAGGCATACTTTTTTACTTGCAGAAAAAAAAACATTCTTTGCAGTGGACTCAACACTCAGCAATTGGCTTTGAAAAACCTTTTTCTTTATAGGGCAATTTTACACTCAGCAATTGCTTGCTAAAAATTCCCTTGCTTCAGCACAGTCTTGTATCAATTTTCACACTTTTCTGCATATACTCCATTCACAGCTGGTAGCCCTATGCGGTGTGGCAACCTTTATTTGCAAAATCAGTACCACTCGTGGGTCACCATCTGTATTCACTGCTTCAGCGAAACATTTGAAAACAACAAACACCTATCCTTTTCCAAGGGCTGACTCACTTCTTGAACCCTGACTATGGCTGAAAGGCAAAGACCCCTATTTCAATGACCATATTACACTTTGTAATAGGCAAATAAAGTTTTAGCTGCTTCAGCAGTCTCTCTCCTCTTGGGATTGGGGTAAAGAGTCCATCTGTGTTTTTGTAAGTTTCAATGCAGTGGTGTGTCCCTTTAATTCTGATCTCTGCTGCATGAGGTTTTTTTTTTCTCTCTAAGTTTCTCAGACTTGTTTGTAGGCAAAAAAACATAACAAAAATTTCACATAAAACTATCCGGTCCTTTTTAACTACAAAGACACCTCTTGTCCCACTTCGGACACCATATGTGGACGGACGTTCACAGAGGTACACACTTGGAGTCGTTTATAATGTGAAATTATAATAAGGCTTTATTGTGCCTTTTCCTTTTCATCAGGAAATTTATCCAAACACAGGGGGGGGGGGGAACAAAGCTTCTATTCACTTGGGAGTATTTCTAGTGAAATCCTATGCAATAATTCACATCTCCCTTAGTCAAGCAGTTCTCGCAGCCCCAAAACATATAACATGAAATAAGCAGATATAAGCAGTCTCTTAAGAATAAAAGTCTTATCTGTTTCTTGGAGGGAAAATCTTGTCACTTCCTGGTTCAGCTTCAGGTGTAGTAGTTTTCCCTGTGTCTTGAAATCAGCTCTGCTGGGCAGAGCTCAAGACTGTTCAGCTCCAAGGGTCAGCTCTCAGTCAGAGCTAAAGAGTCCTGGGTTTCTTTTGGTCAGTCTCTCCTGGGACTCAAAAACCTCTGCTCTGTCTCTCCAAAGGTCAACTCTCAGTCAGAGCTAGGGAGGAGTTACTTCCTGTCTCAAAGGCAGGCTTTTTCTACTACCTGTAATCAGGCAGGTGGTGCTAGTTAATTTGCTACCAGCAGTTAACCACCACACTGCTGGATTAGAGGCACCTTTGTGAACAGGGATAAGTCCCCTGTTACACTTACCCTAAACCCCCTAAGGTTTATAGCCTAATACTAACGCTACCCGTACCCTAAAACTCTTTACCCTAAGCCCTAACTACTAAAATCCCTAAATGAACCCCTTACCCTAACCATTAAAATCCTTAAAGTTAACCCCCTATGATAGCTGCTAAAACTCCTAAAATTAACCCCCTATCCTAACCATTAAAACCTGTAAGTTAACCCCTGTCAGGGGGATATATATGGCTGGAGTGAATCCCAGTGGCCAGAACCATGAAAAATAAGTGAATATGTAACAGAGTCACCACCAGGGGTCAGGGGAGATGGCAAGATAGTAATGTCAGGTCACGGGCAGGGGCAGGCAGCCAATAGGCATAGTCAGGGTAATATCTAGAGGTCAGCAGCGAGGTATCAGTAACAGGATGGGAACACAGGGACAAGACAGGGCACGGTGACAGGAGAAGAGCAAAGGACAAGGGCACAAAAACAGAGGGGGGACCAAGCAGGTGCTAGAGGAACCACTATAAACAGACATCTGGCTGCAGGAACAGGAAGTTTATAAAGGCAGCCAGAGAGGATCAGCATACAGAGCGAGAGGAACCACAGAGGGGGATCTCAGCAAGGACAGGATTCAGCAGCACTCCCGGTGGAGGTGCATGGGTACTGCAGACCAGGACATTAGGAAGAACCTGACAACCCCCTACCCTAACCGCTAAAACCCCTAAAGTTAAAATGAACCCTATACCCTAACAGTTACCTTCTCGTCCAAGCGGCCGGCGGTGGAGGGTACCACTATGGCTAAATGCTAGAGATGGGTGGATCAGTCTAAATCCCCTTCACTAATTTTCCTTGGCTTTTCAGACAAAATCTGATGCTCACATTGAAATCCAAGTTTGGATTTCCGCAACTTTAGCTGGTGCGGATTCTGTAATATCCTTCTGTGGTGATTGGACTTAATGATTTCGAAAAGTCCGACGCCGGATTCAACGTAAATACAACATTGGATTCCTTTTGTCAGTTTCGGATTTTCACGAATATAAAACAAAAGACGGATTCGCCTTTTTCAGACGGATCCGTGGAAATTTGCGGCTGAAAGAAACTGGCCAATTCGGTTCAAAGAAAAAATCCACCTATCTCTGGTCATTGCCCAATTTTCCTGTGATGTTGTAGTACCAGAAGAAAGAAAGGGGGAGGGGTTAGTATCAGGGGGGTGGTATATATTTTGACTGTTTTCTTGTGTTTGGTAGCCTTCACCTTGAGAAAGGCAGTATTAGACTGCCGAAACATTGGACTTTATGGCATATTAAACCTCCTTTTGAGTAAGACCGTGTGCCTGCTTCTTCTTCTTTGTACTGGAACATTTGGGACTACAGGAGCTCCCCAGGACCAGCTCACCGGCAGCTAAGTACCCCACCTCTATTACCCTTGATATTGAGTGCGTGTCTCATCCTCTGTCTATGTAGTACCAGAAGGGCATTTAAAAGAAGATTACCCACGGCCTTTCTATCCATTTCAAAAACTGATCTTTCATGTTGAAAATAGGATGGAAATAACTTTGGCCAAAAGGACAACATGCCAAGAGACCAGAATATTACATATCTACCGAAAGATAACATATTAATATTATATGCACAAATACATTCATCAGTTGTAACTCTAACTATCTTAAATCTTTTGTATTTAACCATACATATAGATCAAATACTTACAAAATGTTGTTGGCGCCTGCATGAGAAAGAATAAAGGTTTCCTACGTTATATGAGAAATACGACAAAGCTAACGCTGGCAAACGTCTCAACTCCGATTATGTATACACTTTTATTTAATCATTGTATTGTTCCATGGCTGACATTTGGTCAATAGTCCAATCTAAAACTGATCAGAATAAAGCAGCCGCCCCAGAGCACCTTGGAATTTCATTAGTTTCAATTCAATGCTGTCTTTTTCAGCATTTAAACGCACAAATTTAAAGATGAAATTGAGATCTTGTCAAGTTAGGCAAAAAGGAAAAAACATAAAAAAAACTGACATGTTATTATATAATTTTGGTATGATTGACAAAATCTACAAATAATAGAAACACATTCCTATCCATAATGCCTAACTAAGCAAAATAAACATTGTGGCTTGTAGTCATGGGTAAAGAATGTAAAGTCATAATTTACTGAATGTTAATACGGAGCATTAATGTGAGGAAATACTTATTCATTGAAATGGCAGTAGGTTCATAGAACAGCCATTCAGTGGAGGGTGTGCTGTGTAGGCTGGTACAGTGAAGGAATTCCCGGCTGATTCAGGGAACTCTTTGACATGAGATTGGGAACCATGCAAAATGTGCAGATTTTCAGCCGCAAGAAAAACCGAGGCTGAGCAGGGGTTTGCAAGCAATGTCTGAAAGAAAATAAAACGGACACTCGTTTGATGAAGAACGTTGGTGTTTTAAAAGCTACTGCAAGAGCAGCCCTGTTAAGGAGATAAGTTTGTTCTCACTTCCTGGTTCTGCATACAGGGCAGCCAGGAAGCTGATGTGTAAATACCAAATGTGACCCGTTAGTCTGATGTATTCCTCCCCTGGGGTTCCCCTCAGTGGCGTCCTACGGATCGGAGAGTCTGTGGCACTGGAGTCCTCTCTGCTGACTGCGTTGCGGACCGGCTGTCCTCTGTGGCGAGCTATGTGTGCGCATGCAAAATGGAGTCTGTGGAGAATCCCCTGCAGTGCCGTCTTAACGCATGGGCACACTGGGCAGTTGCCCAGGGGCCCCACGAGCATAGGGGCCCCATGCTTATCTATGCACAGACCAGAATTTTTATTTTATTTTTTTTAAAACTCAATTTTTATTAACATTTTTCGGGAGAGGGGTAAATGGAGAAAAAAAAAGAAGGGGAGGGAAGGGTACAAAAAATAAAGACGGGGGGGAAAGAACACATCCATTTAGAATTTTACCTAGCAAATAATCTTATAACATTCATACACATAGTCAGTATATAAAGCAGTTTTTACAACAAAATTAGGTGGGTATTAATATTTGGTTGACCAGCACCCAAAATCCATGGCATCCACACCTTCTGGAAATCTGCGCATGTATCATTGTTAAGACTAAGGAAAAACAATACAGACCGGCGCCTTAAAGTCCAAATGGAAAGAATAAGGATGAGTCCAGAGATTGGCTGCAATGTCCAATGAAGGGTAATCCAGTCGTTAGACAGCAGACTCCTCAGCAACAAACATGATATATAGTGCAGGGGAGACAAGAGGAAAAATCATAGCGTAACAAGGTATGAACTATAACACATAGACAAAGACAGACAAGCACATACAACAATGACAGATAGGCTGACTAATATACAGAGAATTTATTAAACACAATAAAATGCAGAAAACTGGTGGAGAGCAGGTCTAGGATCCGGTGTGTAAAACCGGAATCCTACTTACAAGAAGTCCACAGGATACAGGCAGGTGTGTAAGGTAAGCGTGTTCCGGCGGCAGCTGTTGGTAGACGCGTGGCACTTTATGGAAGGCTGCAGGCACCTCTTCTGATCGATACCAGGATGGGCGTCACTGCAGGCAGCTTCTCACGATGCCTTCCGTCCGCGACCGGAACTGCGTCACTGTGGGCGGGACCGCTTTCCGGAACTCACTTCTCCTGTTGATTCTCCTGTATACCGTAACCAGATGAGTTCTTGCAGAGGGTCTGCTCCTATTCAAGTTGACTGCCAAAATGAAACTCTCAAAGGCCCAACGCGTTTTGTGTGCATGCGCACTTCTTCAGGGGAAGGTTAGCACAGTTCATGGAGTCTTTAAATACTGACAAGGGATACACCATTGGTTGAACAAAATGTCTATCAGATAAACTTGTGGTGACCATGATTGGTTAGAATACCTGTCAGTCATGTCCTGTGTAAAGAGCAGCCTAACATACAATTACTACAAACATATATTACATGAATAACACACAAGAAAACAAAAATGACAATTCATACCTAAAACATCCTAACAGTCAAAGAATTTGTTCTGTATCAGTATCAAAAATTAAAGTTTATAACATATACTGATCTATCCTATATCGATGTAACATATTTTTGCACATAATGGCACTCACATGTGCAAATTAGCAAATGATGCAATTTAATACCTTTATAAATCTGCGTCTTCATAAATAAAATCTATATTATGAATTTAATTAATTAAATATTGATATTATATAATTTAAAATCTGTTTATTAAAAAACCTAATTAGTTAAAAACTATAATAAAAATCTTAATTATAAAAATACTGTAAAAACCATTATATTAGCTTATACAATATATATATATTAAAATATAGTTTAAAAATAAATATGAATATTTTATTTTATTTTATTTAAGAAAGACGCCTAGATCGAAATCAATGTTGAGACCATTAGGTGAGAGAGTCTTTAATTCATAGATCCAGTAGGCTTCACGCCTACTGATCTGATTTAATTGATTACCTCCCCTCCAATTTGTCTGTACAGTTTCTATGGCTTGGCATCTTAGTCCAATAGGACTTTTGTTATGATAAATATTAAAATGATGCGAAACACTATGTGTAGTTAAACCTCGCTTGATGTTATAGATGTGTTCATATACCCTTCTCTGGTAGCATCTGCCAGTCCTACCTAAATATTGTAAGCCACATGGGTACTGTAATAAATAAATCACAAAGGTGGAGTGGCAGTTTATTGATGTTTTAATGGTATATGTTTTATCAGTAATGTTTGATTTAAAGGTTTAGTGTTATTACTAAATGTGCAAGCCATGCAATTAGTACATTTAAAAAAGCCCTTGCTTTTGCTGACTGTTTTTGATTTTGAGTTATCTAGAGGGCAGCTGGGAGCTAAACGTGTTTTTATATTTGGAGCTTTTGTAAAAATGATTTTTGGTTTTTCCGGAAGGCATTTTGATAGAGTATTATCACACAGGAGCATAGGCCAGTGTTTCTTAAAAATCTGGTGGATTTTTGGTGCCATCTCGTTATACTGGGTGACGAATGCCACCCCATTGTTCTGTTCTATCTCGTTTGCTTGATTTTTATTTTTATATTCCAGCAAGGTGGCCCTCTCAATTTTGTCCACCTGAAGGGACACTTCCTCAAGTATATGCTCTGGGTACCTTCTATCACGGAATTTATCTTTAAGCTCATCTGCCTGAAGCACAAACTCCCCAGGATTTGAACAGTTGCGCTTAAGACGGGTGAGCTGGCCCTTAGGAATATTCCGGATCCAGCTTGGATTGTGCTGGCTGTCTGCCCTGAGGTAATTATTAGCCTGAACCGACTTAAAATATGTTTTTGTTTCTATTCGGTTGTTACTAATATATATATTGAGGTCTAAAAATTCTATATGTTCCTTATGATGGTTAAAAGTGAATTTAAGATCCCTATCGTTAAAATTTAAATAGTTAAAAAACGATTCAAGTTGTACCTGGCTACCTGACCAAACAAATATAACATCATCTATGAAACGGCGCCAGAGCACAAGGTGAGCCCCGAGAGGACAGTTGTTCCAAATATAATCTTCTTCCCAACTGTCCATAAAAAGATTTGCATAGCTCGGGGCAAACCTTGTGCCCATCGCCGTTCCACAGATCTGTAAAAAGAATTGTGAATTAAATTGGAAGTGATTGTGTGTTAAAATAAAATTAATGCTATCTACTAAAAATGTTTTTAGTGCTGGGGATGTGATGACGTCTGATTCTAACTTGCGTGATATGGCCTGACATTCTTTCACATGGTTTATAGTGGTATACAGTGATGTAACATCTGCTGTTACCCATGTGTACTCAGGCTTCCATTCCAGATCTCTCAGTATCTGGAGAATGTGTGTGGTATCACGCAAGTAGGATCTGACCTGGTGAACCAAGGGTTGGAGGTGATGGTCTATGAATAAAGATAAATTAGAAGTGAGTGATCCTATACCTGAAATGATTGGTCTACCAAGGGGTTGTGTAATGCTTTTGTGTATTTTAGGGATAAAATAAAAAATTGGGGTGCGCGAAAACTGTGTGTTTAAAAACTCTAGTTCTTGTTGGGTTATTGCTCCTTCCTCAAAACCTTTGTTTAGCAATATAGTCAGTTCTATTTCAAACTGGCTCAGAGGGTTACTGGTAAGGGGGAGGTAAGTGGCTGTATCTCCAAGCAGTCTCATTGACTCCTGGAGATAGTAATCAATATCCATCACCACTATACCTCCCCCTTTGTCAGCAGGTTTTATAACTATCCTCTTATTATCTTCCAGTTGTTGTAGAGCTAATTTTTCATTGATGTTAAGATTGTCTTTATGAATTTTATATGCCCTACTGGACTCCTCCAATTCTCTGGTTACTATCTCTACAAATGAGTTCACCAGATGGCCCTGTGCAAATTTGGGATAAAAAGTGGACTTTAATTTAAAATTCGTACGTGATTTATTTGACTCAACTTTAGGAGATTTCTGATCTAGTTGATGGGTAACTGCATCTTTTAAAAAATATTTTTTAAGTGCCAATTTACGTGCAAACTTATGAACATCAATATGAAGATTGAAACTGTTAGGGCCACATATCGGTGCAAATGTAAGGCCCTTGCCTAACACTTTCTTTTCTATTGGGGTTAGGATATGTCGACTGAGGTTAAAGATGTTTTGATACGTCTTATTACCTAACCTATTTCTATTAATACCCCCTCTTCTTCCTCTGGTGCGTTTTTTCTTTTTTTGTGATTCATGGGGGGCTGAAGTTCTAGATTGGGTTTCTGTATTTCTACTTGGGGAAAGATGTGTTCCCGTTCCTTTCTCCATTCTAAAAAAGAAAAATTGGTTTTTGCTCCTTGTGTAGGTAAAGGAGTATATGACACACTGTCAGGTTCGCTCTCTGACTCAATTTCTGATAGCACATGGTATTTGTTATTGGACAAATTCACTTCATGTTTAGATGCCATCTGTGCGTCATATAATTCTTTAGCTCTTTTCTGTTTGAGGTATTGGTTAGTGTCATGTTGGGGTAATACCCTCTGTGGTTGGGGAATGGGAACTGGAATAGGTATAAGTGGAAGCGTATGTGGTTTTCGTGACCTATTAATATTATTACTAGAAATAGGATTACTCTTCTCCATCCTACTTCATTTGGTCCCCACAGGTGGATTACTATTCCGTTGATCTTGTTGTTTAGTCTGTTCATCTTTACTTTTTTTATTCCAGGTTCTCTGATGACCCGTATCATAGTCGTTCTTGTCCCTAAAAAACTTACTCTGTTTGGTACCTACTATTTCTAGTTCAATCTGATCTAGTCTCTTTTTGACTGTAGGTTCCATATCTAGAAGTTCTTTATTATTTAGATAGGGGTCAAGTTTTATTTTTAAATCCTCAATTTCATTATCTAGCTGTATCAGTGTCTTCTTACGTTGATGTATCAACATTTTCATCAGCGAAAAAGAACACTGGTCCAGAATGTCATTCCATTCCTGCATGAATGGTAAATTCTGTGTATCAACAGTTGGTACTTTCTGGACTCTAAGTCCTCGTGGGATTCGGTGGTTTTCCAGATATTTACTTAGAGTGGTTACCTCCCACCACTGTCTGCTCTCTGCAACTAGGGCTTTTTCTAATTGTACCATAATTGGATGAAAGTCAGCCACCCTGGGCTCAACTATAGGGACTGTAAGGGGATCATTGAAAATAAGATCCACATTGATGTTTCTACGGGCTCATGTTTGCAATGTGATAATTAACAACAGTGAAAATAAAAAATATATTATATATTAAATTTAAAGCTGCTACATCTGTGCTGGCAAAACAGTGACTAAAAAGAAAGATTGGTGTATATAGCGCTAAAAATAAATATCAATTAAGTGCAAGATTAATAAACAGCAATGTGATTAACCATGCACTATATATCATGTTTGTTGCTGAGGAGTCTGCTGTCTAACGACTGGATTACCCTTCATTGGACATTGCAGCCAATCTCTGGACTCATCCTTATTCTTTCCATTTGGACTTTAAGGCGCCGGTCTGTATTGTTTTTCCTGTATTTTTCACTAACTGTGTTTGGGTTAGTTTTCCTGGCAGCCTTGCCTCATCTAGATAATTATCACATTTTTATGGTTAATCACATTGCTGTTTATTAGTCTTGCACGTAATTGATATTTATTTTTAGCGCTATATACACCAATCTTTCTTTTTAGTCATTGTTAAGACTAACCAATTTTTCCATGCAGCAAATCTCCCAGACTTTATTTTTAACTTTAGGGATTGAGGGGATAGTTGGTTGCTTCCATACTGCCGCTAGTTCGCGTCTTTCGGCTGAAGATAAGTGGCATAATAATTTATTCTCATGTCTCGTGAGAAGGTGATATGGTTTGTTTAATAGGAATAACCAGGGATCTAGGGGGAGGTCCAAGCAAAAAAACCCCGGTGACCATATCTTGATTTCCAGCCAATAAGCTGATATGAGTGGACCCCCCCCACCACATATAGAGAAATGTGGCCTGTACTCCACAACCCTTCGGACATAATGTTGGGTACTCTGGAATGAATTTAGCTAGTCTCATGGGGGTTAAGTACCACCTCATCATAACCTTATAGGCGTTTTCTCTGATCGTGATACACATTGCGGATGTAGCAACCGTCTGAAAAATATCATTCCAGTCTTCCATGTCTAGTTCCTCCCCCAGATCCCTTTCCCATTGGATCATATATTTTAGGAGGAGGGCTAACAAAGTACCCGTACAAGTTAGATATCAGTCCAGACGTGTTTCTGTCTTCTAGACAAAGTGACTCAAATCTAGTTAGCAATTTGGGGGGTCGGATTTTGTTATAGAAGGCCTTTAATTGAAGGTATTGGAGGAACTGATTGTTTGGGATAGCTTTTTCTTTATGGAAATATTCAAATGGTCTGGGAAATCTCTCTGAACCTACATCTTTTAATCTTATGACACCTGCTGTTTTCCAGTCGCCAACCCATTGCTGCCCACTCCTGCACCAAATTCTGGGTTGACATATAATGGACTCACAAGAGAATTACGTGTTGTAAGGAGGTGTTGAATTGCAACGGAGTCCCATAATTTGAGTGAGTGGGCTATAATTTGGCTGGATTGGAGAATTTCGGGTCTCTTCCTCATGCGTGACCATAGAAGATTACTTAATTCAACAGGGGCAACTAAGTCCATTTCCAAAGTTACCCAGCGTCTGTGGTCTGGGTTAGAGTGCCACAGGATTAGCTGACTTATCTGGGCTGCCTTATAGTAGGACATACGGCATGGCAGACCCAGCCTTCCTGTCTTGTTCGGTATATTTAAAATTTTCTTCCCAATTCTTGGTGTTTTATTTTTCCAGTTAAATTTGTTTATAATAGACTGTAGAGTCTTAAATTCCTCTAGTACCAAGGGAATGGACAGAGTATGGAAAAGATATAGGAGGCGAGGCAGTATGTTCATTTTTATGCTGTGTATTCTGCCTATCCATGATATAGCGTGGCCAGACCATGACCCAATGTCAGCTCTGAGAGCTTTCAGGACCCTGGGATAATTCTCCCTATAGCGGGTGTTATAGTCTTTTGTGATAAATATCCCTAGATATTTGATCGCCTTCGGTTGCCGACTAAAGTCAAAGTTTAGAGCAAAGTTTAGAGCAATCAATTTAACTTGGTCTTTAGATAAATTTATATTTAGTGCCTCAGACTTGTTACTATTAATTTTGAAACCTAAGATATCTTTAAAACAAGACAGAGTGGAGTACAGGTTAGGGAGCGATGTTAGAGGTTTGGTTATTGTAAGGATCACATCATCTGCATAAAGTGCTATTTTGTATATCTGTCCCTTCACCTGAACTCCTGCTATGTTGGGGTTGTTTCTTATGTTTGCAGCTAAAGGCTCCATACAGAGGGCGAATAGCAGCGGAGATAAGGGACATCCCTTGGGATTCTGCAGTGAAGCTGTGAAGCTAGGGCTGAATGTCTGAGTTCAGCTGATGCTCAATTCAACACGTTTCACCACAGAAACGTGGCCACATGATGTGGCTTCACTCAGGTCAATCTGACCAACCGGTGGCAAAACAGTTTCTCGCTTTATGTCTCCATCTTTCAGCTCTTCACTGCGTGCCCACAGATCACATCACCAGGCCACCCCGTGGGGGGAATGTGGGACAGATGTTACTCAGAAGGGAAGGTTTCTGGATGCATGATTTGAACACTGTTCAGCCTAAGGGGCTCAATACAAACCTAGCTTTATTCTGTTTTCTACCCACACGTTTACATGTATTGTATTGTATGTCTTTATTTATATAGCGCCATTAATGTACATAGCGCTTCACAGCAGTAATAGTTACAATCATATAAATAAAAAGATATCAATAACACAAAGGGAAGAAGCGCTTCAGACTTAAAAGTAACATTTAGGAAAAGGAGTCCCTGTTCCGAAGCGCTTACAATGTAGATTCCTTTCCCTATTCTGCCTGTTGTTTATTTTGCTACCAACATGGTCATGTGCCATAATTATTTGGAAAACAAATATATATATTCACCGCGCTTCTCTTTGTAAAGAGCATGATCCTGCTGGAAAGATAGTTGGTTATATTTTTCTGGGGGATCATCAAACCTTAACCTTCTGCGGTCGCCTACAGAATGTACCTGAATTCTGTATGTTGTCATGTTTCACCTCACACATACAATTTAATGTGGTATATACCTAAGATGTGCCTTTATCCCCACTATGACATGGGTTACTTTACCTCGAGGGCCTTGACACCTTGATATGGGGTTTAGGTTATGCTATAGGGAGTGGATGTTGCTCCGGTAACTTCTCTTTGCTCATTGCGGTTTGAAAGAAGATATGCGTTTGAATTATGATTATTGTTAGAAATCACGGTGCACCAAATTCGATTATTATGGTGTTTGTGCCTTCAACAAGTTGATTCACTCTCTGGTTGTTGGCCCTGTCATCTACGACGGGGTGTTTACTGCGTACTGCGATTACACATGTAACACATGTTCCCCCCCTCTCTGGAAGGTGTTGCTGTTACTACTGATGTTTGTGGTGCGGTCATACCTGATAGGGTCCAGGAGAGGTGAGTGGTCCGCGATGATGTGGGGAAACAGGACAGGCTTTTGGTGAATTCAGACATCGTGTCATATTCTCTAGCCTGCTGTACCTATACTTGGCCACCGGGATTGCTGCTGCTAAACTAAGGAACATTCCAGACCCTGATACCTGACACCTCTGCACCTGTGCTCCACCTCTCAGCCTGCATATATAAACCTCCCTTTCCTGTTCCTCCCTTGCCTGTTTATACTGGTTCCTTAACTCCTGCAAGGTTCCTGTGTTTACTGCTGTGCTAGCTATTGCTATCCTCCTGTTCCAGTCTCCTCGTTGCCGACCTCTGCTTGTTTCCTGACTTCGCTACCTGCCGCCTGCCTCGGACCCCTGCTTGTTACCTGACTTCGCTACCTGCTGCCTGCCTCGGACCCCTGCTTGTTACCTGACTTCGCTACCTGCCACCTGCCTTGGACCCCTGCTTGTTACCTGACTTCGCTACCTACCGCCTGCCTCGGACCCCTGCTTGTTACCTGACTTTGCTATCTGCCGCCTGCCTCTGATCTCTGCTTGTGACCCCTACTTCGCTCCCTGCTGTTCCTGCCACTGGGATCCACTTCAGCCGAAGTCCAATCCTTGACACATCGCTCATGGTGTCAGCGCCTCCAGCTTCAGTGGGGTCCAGGATTCCCAAAGACAGTCTCCCACCAAATCAGTGTATAAACAGGTAAATCTGACGATTGACCCACCAGGCGCTCAGAAATAGAACAATGCTGCCCAGTGATATATTGGAACTTAGGCTATGGTAGACCCCAGGAATAAAGAAAATATAATGTTTGAAAGATCTTTTCCAGCAACAGGCTCCCTAGGAGCACCATGTAGTTGAGATAAAAAGATTCACTTATCTGACTCAGGGGTAACTGGTTCCATGCCCGTGAAGTCCTCCAGTGGTGTAACTTCTCCTGCACGCAGACCTCTCCGTGGAGCTGTGTGGACGTGGGGTAAAGCGTGGCCCCCCAGCTTCCCAGCTTCACGAGCGACTGACAGCCTCTTCACCGCCAACCCTGCATCCGCTCCATCGCGGTGGGCGGTCACCTGACCGGCGGCACTTGAAGGATTTCTGGGTCTGGTCACAAGAGGAAGGGATGTCTGGCGCAGTTCGGCATGCAGGCGGTGATAAGCGGCAATGAAAAAATCCTCCCGAAGGGGGTGAAAATGCCGCACAGCCGCAATAAGTGGAAGAAGGCTGATGAGTGACTGAAAAAAGCTTTTATTCACACAAAGTGCAAGTGGATCCTCTGACGCGTTTCAGCCTATTGGGCCTTTGACAAAGGCCCCATAGGCTGAAACGCGTCAGAGGATCCGCTTGCACTTTGTGTGAATAAAAGCTTTTTTCAGTCACTCATCAGCCTTCTTCCACTTATTGCGGCTGTGCGGCGTTCCCACCAAATCAGACATCTTTCACACCCCTGCTCAATTGACTGAAGACTCAGACAGGGGTATATAAAACAAAGGGGCTTTATTGGCAGTCACTGTAGATATAACTTGTTTATTAATGACCTTGAGGTTGGCATCGAGAGCAAAGTCTCCATCTTTGCTGATGATACCAAATTGTATAAGGTAATAGAATCAGAGCAGGATGTAATCCAAAAAAATCCTGTGCCCCCCCCCGCCCCCGGGGGGCACACCCCCCACTTTGCGCACTGCTGCATTATCCAATGATTTCTCATAAGAGGAAAATAAATTCCTTCCTGACTCCATGAATTGGCAATCGGATTACTCCCTGGATCAACATCCTTCCTATGTTTACTTATTTGGTATATCCCTGTATATCGTTCCTTTCTAAAAAGATGTTCAACCTTTTTTTTAACAAATCTATTTTATCTGCCATCACAGTCTCCATGGGTAATGAATTCCACATTTTAACTGCCCTTACTGTAAAGAACCCTTTATTTTGTTGCTAGTAAAATCTCCTTTCCTCCAACCTTAAGGGATGACCCTGAGTCCTTTGTACTGTCCTTGGGATAAATAGTTGAAAGCTCCATGTATTGTCCCCGAATATATTTGTATATAATTATCATATCACCTCTTAGATGCCTCTTTTCTAATGTAAATAAATCTAATTTAGCTAGCATCTCCTCATAAGTTAGCTTGTCCATCCCCTTTATTAATTTGGTGGCTCTTCACTGCATTCTCTCTAGTTTCATAATGTCTTTTCTAAGGAATGGTGCCCCAAATTGTACTCCATATTCAAGGTGTGATCTTACTAATGCTATATAAAGGGGCATAATTATGTTTACTTCCCTTCCATCCATTGTCCGTTTAATGCAAGATAAGATCTTGTTTGCCTTTGCAGCTCCTGCATGACTTTGGGCACTATTGCTAAGCCTGCTGTCTACAAGCACTCCTAAATCCTTCTCCATCAAGGATTCCCCCAATTTATCCCCATTTAATTTGTAAGTCGCCTGTTTATTCTTGCTTCCTAAATGCATAACCTTACATTTAATTGTATTAAACCTCATCTGCCATTTACCTGCCCTAGTTTCCAGTCTCTCCAAGTCCTTCTGGAGATAAATTACATCCTGCTCTGATTCTACTACCTTACACAATTTAGTATCATCAGCAAAGATGGAGACTTTGCTCTCGATGTAAACCTCAAGGTTATTAATAAATAAGTTAAAAAGCAGGGGTCCCAGTACCGATCCCTGAGGTACTCCACTCACGACTTTAGCCCAACCTAAAAAACTTCCATTTATGACAACCATCTGTTGTCTATCCTTTACTAATTTTCAATTTAGGTGCATATATTTTTACTAAATCCAATTTACTTTATTTTGTACACCAACCTCATGTGGAACTGTGACAATAGGGGTCGCTGGCTGACTTAGTGGGGAGAAATCCCAGCTATTTACCCCTAAATCCATGTAACTTGGCCAGCTATGTAAGGCTTATTTCAGCCAAATGTAATTTAATATCAGAGGGAGAACAGGGAATGTATAATGCACCATGTCTGTAAGAATGCATTTCAAAGTATTTATTCTGTCTTCCCTGTAACAATCCTTTCCCCAATCAACATTGTTCTGTGATGGGATTTGAGCTAGCTGTGTGTAATGCTAAGTCCTGTCTTTTACATAATTACCTTATATCTGCATTTATACATGTGTTTGCAGTTCCTCCCGGATTAGATACAGTAGTTGGTATTGTGTGGTGATGGAATTAACATGCAAGAAAGTAAATGAGATATTCCACTGTTATTGTTATTTCTAGGGAGAAAGACTAAGTAATTCAGTCAGTTCAAGTTCTCCATAGAAATAGATCAGAACAAAAGTGGGGATTAGTTAAATGAATCAGTTACCAGGTCTGAGCCCCAGGCACTGTTTCTCTTGGCTGGCTACCATTGTTCAAAGTTAAAGCATAGCCAGCAAGAGGTATAAAAGGGACACTACAGGTCAGAGCAGTAGTTACCCTCAGAGGGAGAGACACTCTGGGAGGGAGATTGTGGAGATTTCCTCAGAATTCCATCAGAAGTCCATCTCTGTGAAGGAGTGTGGAGATATATTTCAGAAGGACTGCTGTGTGCAGCACTTTGAAATCCTGGAGCAGTGAAGCGGACAGGGGAAACCCATTTGAAGTGGGTCATTTCACCAAGGAAAAGTAGATTTCATCCCCCAGACCCCTGTATGTGTGTATATTTTTATATTTTGTATTGTGTATTTCCGAGGATTTATCCAAAATAAACCTAATTTTATTTCACTTACTGTGTTTTGCCCTGTGACTGATCACTTAAATATAAATGGTGTTAAAAGACCTGGTCTACCGTGACAGGAACCGTATCAAAAACCTTTGCAAAATCTAAGTAGACTACATCTACTGCATTACTCTGGTCTAAATTCCTACTTACCTCCGCAAAGAAACAAATAAGGTTAGTTTGGCATGATCTATCCTTCATAAATCCATGCTAACTATTACTAAAAATGTTGTTATCCATTAGGTATTCCTGAATATTATCCCGTATTAAACCTTCAAATAGTTTCCCCACTATTGAAGTCAGGCTTACATGTCTGTAATACCCCAGTTGTAATCTAGCTCCCTTTTTAAATATAGTCACCACACCTGCTTTACGCCAATCTTGTGGTACTGAGCCTGTGGAAATTGAGTCATTGAGTATTAAATGTAATGGTTTGGCTATTACTGAACTTAACTCCTTGAGAACTCTTGGATGTATGCCATCGGGGCCAGGTGCCTTATTTACGTAAATTTTTTCAAGCCGCCTATGAACTTCTTCCTCAGTTAATTGTATTGTATGTCTTTATTTATATAGCGCCAAAAGTGTACTCAGCGCTTCACAAAGAATGCAGTACAGGGAATTTTAAAAATACAATAAGTGCAGCAAAAATCAGACAATGGGAAAGGAAATCCCTGCCCCGAAGGGCTTACAATCTAAGTTAACCAGTTGTTCGTTAATATAGAGGTTGTGGCTTCCTCCTGCGGCACTACTATTGAAATTGTTTCTTCCCTTTAAGTTGATGATGCTTCTGTTGAAGGTGATGAAGATGATATTGATGATATCAATTATAATGGCTGGCAAAAAGACAAACACATTTACCCTCTCTGTTTGAAAAGTGTTCTACCCTAAACTAGACAATAAATTACAGACAATTTGCAGCCTTTGTCATAAAAATATTAGCAGAGGTAGGAACACAGAGCACCATGTCCTTTCCTCCATGTTACTCCATTTGTAGCAATGTCCTTCACTCTCCAAGTCTCAGACCAGCCCTGGTCATCAAGTGAGAGTCCAGCATCAGCGAGTGTCCTTGGCATTTGTAGGTATTTCATCTTAATCAGAATCATGAACTCCAAAACATCAATGACCAACATCTTCCCCTAATGCCCCTATATCTTCTCAAGAATACCCGGTGCTGCTGTTGCAGAAGCAGAGTCTCCACAGACGGGGAATAGAAAGTTGAAAGCTAATTTAGCTATTCTATTTGTCACAAACAATCAACTGTCAAACAGTTATTTGAAAGATGAATGAAGTTTGATTCCAGACACCCTGTAGCACGGGCATATTATTAGAGCCATGTCTGCTATGTTCGTATTGAGTCTGCATATCTATTCATTCAGAAGACTCCCGCTGATTAGTGGACATGATGTGCCCATGATACCAAATTCACTTTAGATTTTATTTGAAAAGCAATTCCAGATCTGTACATGGAGCTGGAGGGCAAAGTCACCAATGCCATGAAAAATTCCATTGTACTATAAACGGATATGTGAACAAGTGGTACTAGTCAAGCTAAGGACTGCATGACATTGAGAGCTCATTGGGTGACAGTTTTAGCAACAGTAGCACTTCCATCATCATCCTCTCTGTTTACTAGCAAGGGGTTGAAAGATGTAATTCAGGTATGCTACTTTATGTATTTCTGATTTCACTGCAAAGTATATCGGTGTCAATCTCTTGGATAAACTGAGGAATGTACGTGCAAAATGGTCGACCCCTCTTGATGATCATATTTTTAAAGTGACAAACTGGGACAAAAATACAACATTATTTATTAATCATCTCGCACTTATGCACAATCTCGCTTTCACTCACTCCACCCTCCTCTCTCTTCCCCCCTCTCCATCACTTACCCCACTCTCCCCCCTCTGACATTCCCCTCTTACAACCCTCTTACTCACTCACTCACTCACTCACACAGAGCGCAAAATTGACCTGCAAGAGAGCTGCGATGTGGCGGATAATCTGTTCACTCATCTGTTTGCCTGTTTGCCACAAATTTGCACACAAATTGTAAGTGGCCTTTTATCTTTGCGTAGTAAAGTTCAAAGCAATATTTCACTATATTCTGATTTTCATCTTAATTTGTGGGCCATCTCAACATCACACTACAGAGAAGCCAAATGCTACATCCAATATGACAAAACTACACAGTAAAATACTTATATATTCTCTTGAAAAAGGGTCATTTAGTTTAACCCTTTGGCCAAAGCGTTGTAAGCTTGTGAGCCACGACAAGCAGACACCTGTTCGCAAGTCCTAACACTACCAGATAAAATACTAATATATCTCTATTAGGATTAAAATTCTCATTTACCTCTTTTAGGAGGGAGAAAGACCACCATTTTTTGTCATCTCATCATCACAAAAGGAACCACCATAACTTATACTGTAAGTCATCACCCATATCATGCTTTCACTTACCTGTTACTGAGTTGATTTTAGTATACACACACATCTTAGTGGTTCTAATACTTACTCCACATTTAGGGGGTTTCCTATATTCCGGTTGTGCCTATGGTATATATATATATATATATATATATATATATATATATATACTATAGAATACTAAGTGCGCAAAAAGATACAATTTACATCCAAAATATTAACAGTTGCTGCCTAATGTTCAGCTACACACAATAGCATATATATGGGGAAAGCGGGGAAACAACGGCGCAAATGACTGTTAACTGTATAATAAATTTGAGCATAAGTAGAATGGGGGTATGGTTTGCCAATGATTCTGAAATGAAATGAAGAGAAACATGTTGGATAGGGATGCTGAAAGTTTGTCTTGGAGCCTCCTCCCATTCCCCAGATGAAGTCCTAGTTCCAGCACGAAACTAGTAGAGAGGAGGCTCTAAGACAAACTTTCAGCATCCCTATCCAACATTACATGCCACCAAAACCCCCTGCTCATTACTGGACATTATATCCTAATTTTGCCCAAAATCTCGGCGGAGTGACGTCAGCGGGCTAGTCTCGCGAAACTAGAGGATCAACCAGGAAGTCACGGAGAAGGGCTGCAGGCAGAGGAGAACCAGCACGGCGCTTCTTGGCGTTCCATGTGAAGGATCCATACAGCAACTCCAGGCAGCAGGACAGAGAGGATTATAATATCCTACATGCTTGTTTACATCTGCTACTTTGTAAGTAGCGATCTACTTTTGCGCATATTTTAACTAAACGTACTTCACTATATTTTGTTTCTCTTCATTTCATTTCAGAATCATTGGCAAACCATACCCCCATTCTACTTATGCTCAAATTTATTATACAGTTAACAGTCATTTGCGCCGTTGTTTCCCCCCTTTCCCCATATATATATATACTGACACAGAAGGAAAGAATCCCCAAAATAGCACTCTAACATACACAAAAGTCTAAGTACGTTTTGTTACCTTTTTTGGCCGTTGTTATTGTCATCTGCCATTTCCATGCTTATCTGTGTGTGCCTAATTTACAGGTTCAGTTTATACATGTAACTTATTTACATCTAATGTTTGTTACTCTCACACTAGTACCTTACACAGGGGGCCTCACTTTAGGTAGGTCGAAACAGCTGTCTGTGGGTGGTTTTCTGGGTATGCACCTTAACCCTGGCTGTGCTCAAAGCTGTGACCATGCAGCAAGCTTAATCCTATAGGGAACCATGTTAAAAATGGTTATTGAGGCAAAAAGTGACACTGTGTGCTCATTTGCATGTCATTTCCCAGAATCCCTTGCTGCAGTGGAAGTGCTGTATGCTGGGTGATGATGGGGAAAGGCGGGGTTGCAGACCTGCCTAAGACATGCAGATGAGCACACAGCTATATTTGCATATATATATATATATATATATATATATATATATATATATATATATATATATATATATATATATATATATATTAGAATCTCCTTTGTATGAGACTTACAGCGCCACTAACCTGTATTACTTTCTTCGGCTGGTATGCCCATTTTCCCTGACGTTTAATATATTTGTATTATTTGTAATTATTATATATAAAGGAAATGTTGGGGTGATGGAAAGACGTGCAGGGGGTGAATGGGGATGATGATTAATTGAGCATGGGTCATTGGGAGTTATGGGGGTGCTGTGAAGGGGATGGTGGGGAAACTGTGTAGGGGATCAGGGGGAGTGTGCATAATGGGGATCATAATGGGGTGTGGCTGATGTATTGGGATGAGGAGAGATGTGTGCAGGGGATTTGAAAAGCGACTTCACTGTTTGAGAGAAACTGCCTCTAAATTGCACAGGCAATTAACCAGACTCTATCTGGTTGATTAGGATTGTTAGAAAAAGCCTGATCTGAGAAACAGGAAAGAGATTCCTTAGCTCACAATGGAGCTGACATAAGGAAAAGGTGTGTTGTGTCCTGAGAGAGTGACACAAGGGGACCAGACCTCTATGCCTGGACCCTCCAGCAGACACCTACCCGGACACCACTGACCTGAAGGGCCACCTGCATTAAGGTACAGCTGAGACTTTGGGATAATAAGTGGGTAAGGGGCTTTCCCCCCCCCCAGTCTTGCAGAGAGGGACTGGGGAAGTGAATTAGCCCTTACACAGGGATAGGTGTTTATTGTTTTATGTATATTTGTGTTTGCAGTATTGTGTAAAGGAATAGGCAATAAAGCCTTATATTAATTTCACAGTAAAACCGGTCTCCATTGCATACCTCTGCACACGTCTCTTTTAGGATAATGAGTGGTGTACATGGGAAAATGGAGGGAAGTGTAGTAAGTAACGGAGGGAGGGAGCTGCTGGGGTGGTACAGCGGAAGATTAGAAGAGATTTGTGAACTTGCCCAAATTTACTTTGCCTCGCTTAAACAAAAAGAAAATTCCAAAAAGTTTGCTAGGACTTTTATACCTAAAAAATTCAGGCAAAATTGACAGTGTCGAACATCGAATATCATCCTAGAAAAGTCTACCTTCAAATAAGGGTTTTGCTGGAAAGAGAGAGATAGAGAATGGCACCTGAGATACCTTGGAATATGCAAATTTAAATAACTTACATATTCAAATGAGGTAATCTCCCAGTTTTGCTCATTAGTATCTCTCCACGTATTGTACTGTATAGAGGAGTGATTGGGTGGTATATAAGTCCCTTATACAGAGTACTCTATGTAATAGAACTGTCTCTCTGTCTAAAAAATTTTTCAGGGTGTGGGAAACTTTTAAAAAGTTCAATTTTGTCAAATTGAAAATGGGAAAGTCTAGATCATTCTTTACCATGTGGGTTTGATGGGACTCGAATCCTGTAACCCCCCCCCCCTCCCATACTCGGCCATCTCTACTTTCTTACACTATCCAATTTCAATGGTTTCCTGAGCACCTTTCTCGCTTCCACCACGATTACTTTTGTAGATGAAAAATACCATTTTAAAATAACTAAGGGTTGCTAACATTATACTCCCAAAGAAATACAATCTCTTTACTTGAATATTAGGTCCCTTTCCCCCCCATTTTTTCATGTTCTGTAATACAGCACTCTGGCCCTTTTCAAATCACAGAGTTGCTGACTTTAATAAACACAGTTATTTTTAATCAGTGGGAAAGTTCCGTTTAGAATGCTGTGGTCAGATTAAATCACGACTACATCTCACTGAACGGCAAGCTACAGACCCAAACATCTCCCATATGTAGAAAATGTAATTTCAAACGGCATACAGATGTATCCCCTGCTCCTGATTCTATGTGCTCAATTTTACACATAACTTACACTTTACGCGAGTGTTTTCAATCTTCAAGAATGTTCAAATAAATTCTCCATACCCATCACCCTATGGCAATATTTTAACCTAGTCTCCTGGTTGAAAT
>NC_134487.1:303968058-304030558 GCF_040206685.1 Ascaphus truei | reverse complement strand
CAGAGACACAGCACAGGTGACAGTGAGAGGCACACAGAGACACAGCACAGGTGACAGTCTGAGAGGCACACAGAGACACAGCACAGGTGACAGTGAGAGGCACACAGAGACACAGCACAGGTGACAGTCTGAGAGGCACACAGAGACACAGCACAGGTGACAGTGAGAGGCACACAGAGACACAGCACAGGTGACAGTGAGAGGCACACAGAGACACAGCACAGGTGACAGTGAGAGGCACACAGAGACACAGCACAGGTGACAGTGAGAGGCACACAGAGACACAGCACAGGTGACAGTCTGAGAGGCACACAGAGACACAGCACAGGTGACAGTGAGAGGCACACAGAGACACAGCACAGGTGACAGTGAGAGGGGCTTAAGAGGGACAGCCTTAGGCCGTGCGTGTAGTGTCCGTGACGGGGCGACGGCGCCGTCGCCCAAAAACAAATGCATTTATGCCGCCACGTACGCTTATAGTTAGCGCGACGGTGACAATGCGTCGGAGCGACGTCGCGGATTTTGGAAGCTGGCAATATTTGATTTTTCAAGGCCTGTCGCTTCATGTGACAGCCCCTGAACCAATCAAATGCCAGTAAGCCCGCGATGCCGCTGCAAAGAGAAAAATAACTTTTGATGACGACGACGTCACTTGTCCCGTCGCGTTGCCCAACGCAAGCACTATACGCGCGTCCTTATACTCACAGAGATGATAGAGGAGGCTTATATGAGACTGCTGACCAAGGGCAAAGAGACAGACAGCAGCAGAGATATCCTCTACATAGAGAAATAGAGGAGAAGAGCCCAGAGCAAGAGAGATCCAGACACTTGTCGGGCTGTCAACGCGCGATGAAGAAAACAGAAATCCCGGAGCCTTTTCCTGCAAATTGAGTATCCGTTACAAGTTACACATGCACCTCACACATGTTTAACCCTTAACATAGGCATGAAACGCGTGGTAGGATTTCTATGGAGATTACTGTATGTCCAAATAAATCCGTTTTTAATTTGCAATCATCGGGGTGCTGCTCAATTTAAAACTGTCACTTTCCGCTGCTGCTCCCCCGGATTTTTTCTTCCGTTCGTTGCTTGTCCACATTGCGGTCCAGGAGGCACATGACCCAGGGAGTACAGGAGTCCTCACCGCCGACAGAAGCGAGATGCCACACACTCTGCTGCTCCGCAGGTGACTACATATCCTCTCAAGGCAAGTTAGCATACAAGATTAGACTCTTTGTAAGCATACCCCAGTGTGCACGACAGTATACATTTGCACACTCAAAACACTATAAACTAGAGCAGCTAATAGCTAGTAAAAACACAAATAATGTCCAAAGTATAAGGGGGGGGGTACATATCGGACACTGTGGCCCTTATTCAGGCCTGTTCTCACCTACAAGTGGTCCTTCCCTTTTAAATGGTTCCTCTGGTTCATCCAGCAGTGTTACACAGGTCCAGGCAGACACACGCACGCGCACACACGCATGCGCACACGCACCTGTACACACAAAGAGAGAATTAGAAAAAAAAACGATTCCTTCCCCTGTTGGTGGGAGTGTGTCTGAGCAGCTGTACAAAGTGACAACGGTGCAGGCGTGGTGGCTGCACATGTGGCAGCACTGAATTGACCAGGTGTTCTGGTGCCATTTGAGCTTGGCAGTGCCAATGATAGCCTGTGTTAATAATAGCCGGCTGAATTATGCCACAGACCTGATCCAAATGTTTTATTTTGCAATGTCAGTTGCTGTAAGTTATTTGCAATTTCTGTGGATACAGCAGTTTGCTGCCAGAGTAAGTCAGTTCTTCTGTTCCTGCTGCAGACACATCTGCCGTTTCATTAACATTGTAACAGGGACTTATCCCTGTTGAAGAAACTGCCTCTAATTCCAGCAGGGAGCCGGTTAAGTGCAGCCAGGCAATTGACCAGACTCCACCTGCCTAATTAGGACAGGTTTAAAACTCCTGCTGAAACAGACCAAGAGAGATTTTCCTCGGCACACAAGGTGCTGCCATGAGGAGAGTCTTGAAGCACATAGGACTGTGTGTTGACAGCAAGACACGAGGGGACAAGCCCTCTATACTTGGACACAGACATTTCCATAGCACACAAGGGTGCTGACCCAGGAGAGCAGAGATGCCTTTCCCTACAGCTACAACAGAAACAGATAAAACACTTTCTTGTTGGAGATATATATATATATATATATATATATGAATACTGACACAGAAGAAAATAATGCCCAAAATAGCACTCTAACATACACAAAATGTATTAAAAAATGTATTCATCACATACAAATATAAATGGTTAAAAAGGAGCAGTGGTGACCTGCAAAGCTGTAATAAACTGAACCTAAGGTATGGGGAGCAAAACTACACTGCATGAACAAAGCCTGTGTATATAAAGGTGTAGAGGCAAGAAAATATCTTGCAACAAAACACTCAGACCGGCCGGTCAAGGCTACCTAAAGTGAGGCCCCCTGTGTGAGGTACTAGTGTGAGAGTAACAACAATTGATGTGAATAAAGTCACATATATGAACTAAACCTACAGATTAGGCACACACAGATAGTCATGGATATGGCAGATGGCCAAATAAGATAACTTAAAGTACTTAGACCAGTCCCTTCTTGTATTTAGGCAGTTAAGTGCTTTGTGTAGCTGATCCCTCCACTGAAGGAGGAGCTATGAGGCCAGCCTATCACAACTACCATCTCCAGCTGTTTTCAGTATAATGATCAACCCATATGTCACAGAACATGCGACTACAAATAGACCTGTCAATGGTCTATACGTTAAGCCCCAGGACGAAGCAGGAGGCGAAACGTGCGCGTCGGGGCTTGTCTGTCTCATCAGGACGCGATGGTGCTCTCAGCTGTTCCTTTCCTTCTCTGCTGAATCTTGCGGTTCGTGCCTCTATCACCTTGGGAGCATGCGCAGTGCAGCGGTTGAGGTTCACTCCCTCTGAAACCATGAATATATCTTGTGGATGTTTGCTATCACTTTGCTGGACACTTTGCTGGACACTTTGCTGGACTGGTCTAAGTAATTTCTGTTATCTTATTTGGCAATTGTTATTGTCATCTGCCATTTCCATGCCTATCTGTGTGTGCCTAATCTACAGGTTTAGTTCATATATGTGACATTATTCACATCAATTGTTGTTACTCTCACACTAGTACCTCACACAGGGGGCCTCACTTTAGGTAGCCTTGACCGGCCGGTCTGAGTGTTTTGATGCAAGATACTTTCTTACCTCTACACCTTCATATACACAGGCTCTGTTTTGCAGTGTAGTATTGCTCCCCATACCTTAGGTTCAGTTTATTACAGCTTTGCAGGTCACCACTGCTCCTTTTTAACCATTTATATTTTTATGTGATGAATACATTTTTTGATACATTTCGTTTATGTTAGAGTGCTATTTTGGGGATTCTTTTCTTCTGTGTCAGTATTCATATATTCTCTATCCCCAGCACCGCCAGGAGTGTTTATTATTCACACTTTACCCAACTGGTTTTAGCACACTTCATTTTAGGTCTGTGCAGGTTATTTTTGTGTTATATATATATATATATATATTTTATATATATATATATATATATATATATATATATATATAGCCTGTCACACATTGGTACTCCACGACAGAACAGCTAATGCGCACTGCCGCGCACTGACAAAGTAATTTGATTTACGAAACGCGTTGGAATAGGACACGTTCCAGCTTGAACCTCTTGAGTCCTAGTACCTGCTTTGACTCTAACCATTCATACTAACCCATGGACATTGCCTATCTCTATTGATCTAACCCGTGTGCTACGGGATGCTTGGAGTGATGTCATCAGTGCGCGCTAGTGCACATCAGCCAGTACGTCGTGGAGTGACATCATCAGTGCGCGGAAGTGCGCATTAGCCGGTCTGTCAAGAAGTACCACCGTGTGGCAGGCTACACTACATGCCGCCGGTACCACCGCTTCCTACGCCAGACGGGAGATACTCCGAGTGACAGCATCAGCGTGTGCTTAGCAATTGAGCTATACAACACCAGTATCCAGCGGACCACGTGGAAGGAGTTGTACAGTTCCCCATCTGATGAGGTGATGACGATCTGGAGGGAGAAATAACTCAAGAACACCTGGGGAGAAAAAAATACTTCACCCCTTCCCTAGCCCAGCAGTATCCTGAGTGGTTCAATACTGTGAGCAGCTGTGGTAACATGTCCCTAACATGTCATGCCTGTTAATTGTATTTTAATGTACGTGCAATACTCACCTGCTGAATGAACTCATTGTAATTTATATATACTACACCATGAGGTTTTGCGCTGTTCTTTCTTCTTTTTTTTTTGTCCTAACGTCACAATGCATGATACATTTTAATTTCATATCTTGAGTAGTAGATGGTCATGGGAGGACCTTCTCCATGGTCATGGGAGGACCTTCTCCAGTGCCTCTGCTGAGAGTAACACGGCCATGCTGTTAAACGTTGTCTCGTCAGTGCTGGTTTTTGACTGCCATGGATTGGTTGGTTTACCCAGAATCTCATCAAGGAGCCGACAATTTCTTCCACCAGAATCTTTTTCTTCACCTGAGAGTGCCATGTTATGCATGTGTCACTTCTCAGAGGCTGCAGCACTGACTTGGTCTGCATGTGGAGACTTTAGTGATGTCTCCACTGGGGCATCATGTCCCGGTCCCCTTGTGAACTCCACTCTGCCCTTTACTCTGTCCTCTCTTGCTCTCCCGTCCAGTCCTTCTCACCTTCACTACTCCTAACTTCACCCCACCACTCCTCCTCTTCTCCATACTCCCTTCACTCTTCCACTCTCATTCACAATACTACATACTCACTCTAACATATTATCATCTGACAAAAATTGACAGCTCTCAAACAACACAAAATCACATAAAGAACATCACATGAGCACACACACACAGACAATAAACTAAGAGGACAAAACAGCTAACGTATAACTCACTAATATCACTCAAACAGTAAAAATCCTCCAACTCCTATTAGGCCAGTGTGTGTCTGTCCCTACCCACCGCACAGACAGCATGTATGCTTATGTAGCACTTGTACAACCACCCCCTAGGAGATACTTGTTGCGGCTACAGGTATTTGTGGTGCGCATACCTGTGAGGGTCAGGAGAGCTGAGTCATCTGCAATGGTGAGGAGACCAGGACAGGCTTTTGGTGTCATCTTAGGTTCGTTCTCTGGTGTTCTGCATCTCTAGCTTCATTAGGCTCTAATGGGTCATAGAGGCAGTCCCATCTGAAGCACATATCATACACCCAGGCCCACTGACTCAAATCCAGGCAGGTGTAAAAAGTAACAAAGGGTTCTTTATTGGAGCAGTCACTGCAGATCTTTCACAGCAGTGCATAGATCTCAGAGAATACCAGGCCTCTGGATGGTGCTTGCTCTCTGAGTCTGGAACATACAGATATTGTATGGCCAGTCAGCCATGAGGGCTGACTGGCCTCTCTCACTCCCAGTCGGGAGGAGAGGGTACTCTCTCCCACTCCTTAGGAAGGAGGGGAGCAGACTGACTAGATTTGGCACTGCCTCTCTGAGGAACAAGAAGTCTATACACAGGCCATGAGCCACACATCTGCCACACAGAGAGGAGCATGAGGGGGAGTCAAAAGCCCACAGGATAGCTTGTCACCGCCTAGACTGCTTAGGGCTTATGTGACAGGGGGAAGAGACAGGCAGAGTATACTAACCATGTTACACTTAAAATTACATTTGTTTGCTCAGCACATAGGGAACTATCGCAAGTGTTTGCAACTCGCAAGATTAACTCTATTTCAATGCGCGCGTTACATGTAACGCAATATTTAATGTCAATCGTACAGATTTTAGATTTTAGAAAGATAGACATGTTGGTGAATAAAGCAATATTTATGGAAGTATTAACATACATTTTTATTTTACCGGGCGCTATATTAGGTTGTTAAATTTTAGAGTTCTAATGTTAGGGTTCTTCACAGATGAAATTACAGTGTACAGAGTTTTGAAAACCTAATACTGCAACTTCCTTCAGTACATATGAAGACGAAACCTATGAGATTTAAAAAGCTTTGTACAGTATAATTTCACTTATGAAAAAATCTAGGGTTGTCTACTAAAAGGTATCACAACCTAATATATATATATATATATAAATATATATATATATATATATATATATATATATATATATATAAATATATATATATATATATATATATATAAATATATATTTTTTTTTCTATCTCTTGGCCATGTTCTTTGTATATATGGTGGTACTTTCTTAATGTACTATTTTTAATTTTTTAAAATAGTTTGATCTTTCTATTTTATGTGTTTAGATCTCTTTAAATCATCTAACATCAGTGAATATTGAGACTAAACTGAGGTTTCTTGCCTTAGTTTCAATTAAGCATGTCCTAACTCAAACTCAGTTCTCAAGTCTCAAAGAATATTTTTCCTTTAAAATGCATTCTTTGTCCAGAACTTCCCGATCTCACGGAGTACTGGAGGTTTACGTCTTGAGCTATAAGAAGCTGGAGTGTTGTTCTCTATTGAAGATTTGTAGAGTGCTAGTTCTGAAAGGCTGATATTGATATTCTGAACACAGAATTGAATATGAAAATAAAGAACTTTTAAGATCATATTTTCTATTGACTTGGGAAGAACTTACTTCATAGTTTCAACGCGACACTTTTCAGCAGTCCTATTTGTTTTTCTCCTTTCTTTGGATGAGAGGCAGAGTATACTAACCATGTTACACTTAAAATTACATTTGTTTGCTCAGCACATAGGGAACTATCGCAAGTGTTTGCAACTCGCAAAATTAACTCTATTTCAATGCGCGCGTTACATGTAACGCAATATTTAATGTCAATCGTACAGATTTTAGATTTTATAAAGATCGACATGTTGGTGAATAAAGCAATATTTATGGTGGTTGTAACATACATTTTTTTTTTACCGGGCGCTATATAATGTTGAGTTCGAGCCGTCATTCACTGTCCTGTGTTATAGGACGTACTGTAGATAATTATTTATATTTATAAAATAGTCTCACTATTTTTCAGTTGGCCCCTTTATCTGTATTTTCTCTGATGTACTAGCACTTTCAATAATGGTCAACTCTAAGGTCAATGTTACTAAGACACTCAAGTGGACCGCTGTCCTGAAGCCATCTTGGATAATTACACAATTCAGGGTCCATAAATTAAAGGCTTAGACACGCCCCCAAAAAAGATAGAGGACAACAGAGTAGATTTCTGCTTTTATAGAATTTTAAACGGCTTACCGTCATGTTCTAAATTTGGCATAAATATAAAATTCCATGTATTGAACTCCATGATAGAGATGGGCAAAACTTTAAAAATCCGTTTCGCGAAATTTCCTGAGCTCTCCATTCAAATCCGTTCCACGGTGTTAAAGCCGTTGGCGGATTGTTCCAGTTTCAATCCGTGTGGATTAATCAAAATCCTCCATTGGGTACAATCCGCTGGGGGATTTTACCAATCCAATCCCCGGATTCCGTAATCTGCTGGTGGATTCTTAAAATCTACCCACGGATTGTAGAATCCACGGATTGGATTGTTGGTGGTAAAAAAAAATCCAAAAAAGATGAAACACCCTTTTTGAGATTTATTCGCGGAAATCTGCGTACAGGATCAACCGGCCGATCTGCGGCGAATCGCAATCTGCCCCCCCTCCCCCCCCCCAAAAAATGTGCCCATCTCTAATCCATATCATCTAGCATTTCAAACCCCACAATGTGCTTACCATCATGACAAAATGGTTTCATATGAAATGAAAATCATATCAAACCTCACTCAATTGTCTTTTGTGCAGAACTTTATTACCTTAGAGGTTAGAAAACAAATCTCTAGTGCCCAGCATTATGTTATATTTTGAAAGTGATGGCAGTGTTGGCCGAACTGTGAGAACCCATAGTTACATGAATTTATTTTGTGCATCGTGGATGTGCATTCTTCAGCTCTGGAAGAAACAAGATGGTTGGTCTTATGCTTATTGTACTGGATATGCTCAAAGCAATTTTTGTCAGTTACCTGAAGTACTGTAAAATCATTATGTTATTACATTTCAAGAAAAACACAAGATAAAAGCTACTTTTATTTGAATTAAGTTGTTAAAAAGAAATCAGAATGAATGTTTTGCAAAATGTTTCTGCTTTGAGGCGCTGATTTATCAAGCTGTGTTAACTGCCGTTCAAGTCAATGCGGTTAACATTGGATTGGGTGCGATATCTCGCATCAGAGCTTGATAATCCTCAGCGTAACTCCTCCAATTTTAGCCAAATCTAACTGTAACACCCCTATCCCCCCTAATCTAACCTATCCCCCCCTAAGGGAGATCTGATAGTATTTGGTAGTGTTACGGTAGTATGGTGCTCACCTGTAGGCTTCCAGGAAGTCTGAGTCGCCACAGTTGGTGTAGGGAGTAGGCAACAGGACAGGCTTCCAGCGAGGGTGCAGCGCCTCCATCCTGCAGGGCTCTGCAGGAGGCAGGGTTGCCTCCCTACAGGAACCTTGGCAGTAACTCAGCCAGATAACAGGAACAGTACAACAGGGTTTTATTTGGTGGACCAGCTGCTACAGTTCCTTTTTCATAGCACTCCCATGCAAGAGAGGTACAGTCTCATAGATATTCATAGGACATTTCCTCGCAGCTTGTATCTTGCATCATGGTCAGATCCTGGCTCGCAGGACCATTCCCTTGTCTAGGCCCCCAGGAACTTGAGACCCCTGGGCTAGTCCTCACCCCCTGATGGGGCAAGGTAGAATTCAGCCTACTCCCTAAGGAGTCAGCTACACTGGAACTCACATAGAACACTCAATTTGGAAAGAATGCCATGCTTTATACCAGGGGAGGGTCCCACTCCGGGGAGGGTCCCACTCCTAAGCTCCGGTAACTGGGCAGCGCCACTCCAGTGAGCCCTCCCCCCGGGACACATGCTCCAATGGTCTCCAGACTGCACCTGGAAACCGATACAAATGAACACTCCAGTGGAGAGACTCACATGCTGGCCCATGTGAGAGGAATTTAACCCCAACTCTGCCGTCTCTTACCTGGACTTATAATGTCAGGGCCAGAAAGCACATAGCCAGGGGCACTGGGCTACATAACACTCATTATAAAACCTTAGCAGTTAATAAAACTGCTACTTCTCAGGTAATCCCAATTATAAGTGAAGTGCTATACATTTCTCAATTTGGGAGCACGTGACAGATTTTAATAGCACACGAGACGATAACTTAAAACACATTCACTATAAATGGATTCTTGACGCAGAAATGAGTAAAGCATTGTGTTTGATAACTGTATGTAATGTTGATTTAAAAAGTCAAATTGGATAACACCGTAATGTCTAGTAAAGTTGAAACTGCCATGTTTTACTCTGCGTCACCAAGCAAATTTTGTCATGCACCTTATCTATAACACGGGAATATTGCCTTCTTGAAGCTTACCATATGTTATTCTAATCATGAAACTCAATGGTATTCCAGTAGGAATAAAAATGCTGGCTAGATGTTAGGGATACAAGAAATTGAAAAACTTCTCCTTCTCCTGGACATTCAATATTATCTTTTATTTTTCTTTCAAAACATAGAAATTGCTTCAGTGAACTAAATATTAACCATATATTTGTGTAGACTCATTTTACTTTCATAATGTGCCACTTAGAAATACACGTTTATCTAAAAGCTTTTTACAGTACGTGCAAATATGTACTGAACACCGGTAATCTTATGTGCTGAATCCGGAAAATGACTGCATTGTATTACTAACATAGTTCTAACGTTTACTACAGGGTAATTATAATTCAGAACCGAAAAAAAAGAACTTCCATTACTTTATCACATTTTCATTTGAAGTATGCATTTCATACTGTATGTCCCAAATAGTGGTTTGGCAGGGTTCAGTATTAAAGCACATTCATAACATTGACAGGAAATATTCAGGTAATAAAATACGATAATGTTCACAATAAAGAGGGTGACATTCCCAAATCAATGCTAATCAGTACCATGTAGTAATGGGAATTTGTAATAAATGGCCATTACTGCTACTTTATAAATTACCTTCCCAGTGGAAGATATGCTTCTTTGGGGTTTAGGAAGATTTTTGATTCTATGGTTAGTATACAAACAAAAATCATTTTTTTCTTATTTTGTTCATGTATAATTAGAGCAAACCTGTGCTTTCTATACTACCGGTATTAAGCACTACGAAATATCGGCATTAAAACAAGTGGATGGGTGTGACACATTTTAAACTCATCATATTATTGAAAGCAACATTTGGAATGAAAGAAACAGAGCTCTCTGTGGCTAAGTCTCCGTCGAAGTGCGAACCGACAACAACCCGTTGACGTACATCTTGACCTCATCCAAGTTGGATGCCACCTGGCACAGGTGGTTGGCTGCACTATCTAACTAGCAGTTTACCCGGAAATACAAGCCAGGGCCCTTGAACATCGGAGCCGACGCACTGTCGAGAAGGCCTGGAGTGATTTCAACACCAGACGATGGCCAGTGGGAAGAAATTCCTGGTCCCGGGATTCCAGCAATGTACTCCACAGTGGTGATGGTGGAGAATAAGGTAGCTTTCTCCGAACTCAGAGTGGTGGATTCATTGGGATGTCAGTCAAAGGCACTTCCTGCAGCATACTGCCACCAGAAGGCATGTCCATCACGCAAGATACCATAATGAGATGGAAAGAGATAGTGATACACCGAGACCCAGTGGCTAGAGCCATATGCCGGGCCATCCAAGAAAACAACCCCTCCTTAGTGAAGCGTGCTCCTACCGTCACGGTCACTGTTATTATGAGGGAATGCGAGAAGTTCCACATAGACTGTGGCCTCCTTACCGAGTTATCCCCTATCACAACCATCCCGATAGGAGAGAATTCGTCCTGCCCAGAAGCTTGCAGTATCATGTCTTACGATCTCTGCATGATGATCACGGACACATGGGAGTGGACAAAACATTCGGACTAGTAAGAGATAGGTTCTTCTGGACCAAGATGTGGGAATCAGTGGAGCGCAATTGTCGGAGGTGTCTGCAGTGCATACAGCAAAAAACACTGCCTACACGCGTAGCCCCAATGGACCACTTAAAGAGCTCTGGTCCTATGGATCTAGTCTGCATAGATTTCCTCTGCATCAAGGCAGACTTTAAGGGTATCAAAATGTTCTCGTACTAACGTACCATTACACCTATACGCTCAAGCGTTCCCTACCAAAGACCAGAAAGCTCTCACAGTAGCCAAAGTACTGTGGGAGAAGTACTTTATCCATTACGGGTTACCTAATCAGATTCACTCTGATCAAGGGAGAGACTTCAAGAGCAAGTTAATGAAAGAACTCCTAAAGCTGCTCAATATCGAGAAATTTTGTACAACTCCATACCACCCTGAAGGAGATGCTCTTCCGGAAAGGTTCAACCGAACTCTACTGGATATGTTGGGCACTCTGAAAGACTCTGAGAAGCCCGGATGGAGCAAGCATGTCGAGCCTTTAGTACATGCCTACAATTGAGCAGGCATGAATCCACCGGGTTCCCACCCTATTTTATGATCGTCCGAGTGGCGCGAGTACCTGTGGACATTCGTTTCCGAGTATCCACCGATGATGTACCGAACATGACGCACTACAAATATGTGCAAAGGCTCCAGGATAACCTCCGAAGAGCATATAAGTTGGCGGAAAAAGCCACCGCCAAGCTGAACAAAAATAACAAGCGGAAATATGAGCATAAGGTACGCTATCGGGAATTTCGGCCCGGAGACACAGTTCTCTTGCGGAATTTAGGAATCCCCGGGAAGTACAAGTTAGCAGACTGCTGGTGAGAGGCTGCATTCGAAGTGGAGTCACAGATGCCTGGCCTCCCTGTATATCGCATCAGAGACTCAGAGGGAAGGGTAAAGGTCTGGCATCGGAATCACTTGCTACCTATTCCTCAAGTGAGGGAAGGTGACCCTGAACCACCCCCAAGAATGCCTTCAAGTGAACAGGAAGAAACCAGTGAAATTCCAACAGCTGTAATGGAAGTCAATCAGGATCCCCTGGAAGGAACGTCTTCCACTGCAAATGGAGATTGGTGGGCACCACCAGAAGAAGTAGTGTGTAATGGGCCTGTCCTCCATGTACCCTCCCCAGCGACTTCAACAAGCCAACTGCTCAACCCAAGAAGTCCGAGTTTCATTCCTATTAGCGACTATGAAGCTCAAGATTTCCACCCTTGAGAGGTCTAGGGCCTCAAGCCGATGGTAGCCTCTCAGCCCAGGAAGACGTCGAAGAAGAGACTCGGAGTCAGAGTGAGATGCCCTCCAGCGAGAATGGGTTATGATTTGTTAGGGGCACCTCACTATGAGTCTCAGCAGCATGTCTCGGAGCCGGTTTGCTTCTGTAATGACCATGATCAATGAACTATTCAATTTATTTTGTGTATAATATGCATTTTCCATTATATAAAGTTGTATAATGTGTATATAGAGTTGTATATGTGTTCTCAAGCGGGGACGTTGAGGTCTCCACCAGAGGGAGGATATTTCAAGTCCCCTTACCCTGCCTCCAGTGCGGGGGACCTTTCAAATGGTTGGTCGGAACTCCGCACGATCGGGAGTGTGGGGGTGGCCATATGAGTAATTGCGCATGCGCAATGCGGCGAGGCATGCATGCGCAGTGTGAGGAGTGTGGGGGCCATCTTACAACAGCTCTGCATATGCAGCCGCGGGACTACAAGCCCCAGAATCCTTAGAGGGAGGGATTGCTCTATAATACCAGCCAATAAGTTGCGAGCAGTTGGGGAAAACAGGATATCCTCTGCGTGCAGTGAACACTCGCTTCAGTAGAAGTTAGTGTCCAGGGAGCAGTGCTTCCTGGGCTAGGTCTAGATCTTGCCCCTAGGCCCCAGTTAGGCCCGGAGACATAGTAGTGGAATGTTGTAGTGAATGACCCAGATAGGGACTCTTCCCCCTATTATTATTTCTACGCCGGTGACCAGACAGTCACGCGGCACCCTGGGGCCTGGGACCAGGTCACAGGATCCAGAGACATTGTGTGAGACCCTCCGGCTGGAGCCACACTGCGAGGAGGCTCAGGGCCCTTTACTGGAGTACCCAGGCAGGTACCCAATGTGCACCTACATCTACAGGGGGTAGCATTTGGGTGGGTTTGCTGGGACAGGACACATGGGGTTATTGGTGCCACAGCACCCTCGATATTTGGGGGAACCACCACATGTTGGGTCTCTGTTTATGCTGTGGGTACAGGTTATTGTATGTTAGTTTGTGTGTCAAGTAAAGCTTAGTTATATACTTTGTGTGGTGTATTACTTATTACTGTGTGTTGGTTCCTCTGAGGGGTTATCCCGCCAACACTGGGATCCCTGATAGGTGGAGGCGCTGCACTGCAAGGAGACAGAGCTCACCCCAGGCTCCCAGAGGCGGAGGTCTCCTGTGAGCAAACAGGTACAGCAGCACGCGTAGTTGCCCATGAAGTTCCCTTACGCATAGGGAAAGGGGCTATACAAACATAAATTCCACTGGAGTCCAATCCCTGTTTCGAGGTCGAGACCCAGAACTTCAAATCCCTTAACGAGGATCTGTGGAGGGCAAGTGTGGTGCCAGGAGCCGTGCTAAATAATCTCCCCTGCAATATTGTATATTACATGTCATACAGTTGAAAAGCTTGTACTTTGATCATGGTCCCAGCACCTGTCCGGACTCCCGACAGTTAGGATGTCCGACCTATCATCCATTGATGGTAATCAACTATTAGACTTGTTGATGTAATTATTTGACTTCCCTTTTCCTGCTGCTGCTGCTGGGCAATGGACCACACGCTCCGTGCACTGCAGACGAGCTTGTTAATGGCCATGTTAATGGCTATGTGTAGGGATGTTACCTTCATTAGAAATGCTTTTCAATGTTAAAAATAATCTGGAATGATGTCATATTTGCTATCAGCAGTTTTTAAGGGATACATGCTTTGGGATACTTTGTTCATACCATGTGGCCTTTGCATCTTAGTGGGTCTATTTACTGAAAATACAGTAGCCATTATCAATCGTTCATGGTTATTTAATAACCAAAATGAGCTATTGCAGCTTAGAGACGTTTGTACTGTAGAAGTTCTCGGTGGCTTTAAGTGATAATATTTGTATCTGCATTGTATCTCTGTAATAGGAGTGGTAACATTAAGTAATAAGTATCACTTGTCCTGACTTAGAACTCCATACTAACACCACTGGAAGGGCCACTTTTGCTAAATGTTAGTAACTGATTTTCCATGTGGGATTTGTGAAGCTAGTGATAAACCAATCTCTGGATTTACCAAGCCTCCAATTTACCTGCTTTTCACCGTAAATTTGTATTTTTAACTCACCAATGATAAATTGACAACGTTTTCAAATTTCTATTGAAATTATTTATGATTGAGGACATTGTACACGCGCCTTTTTATGTCAATTCTAGAGATGTGCAAAACTGTCCAAAATTCATTCACAATTTATTTTGCGCTTTATCCCTAATTTAGATTCCCTGCAAAGCATTTTACACAGCCTCAAAGTGCTAAGAATGTCACCAAATGAGTAAGCTTTCAGTAACATATCGCCAGACAGTGAGAGAAACATGCTGTGTCTGCCCCATTTATAGTCTCCGCATTAGAGATATCTAGTGATATCTAGATATCCTGTGTAGGAGAGTCCCCCTCCTTACCTCCGGTGAGGGGGAACTGCATAAATAGCCGCCGGAGCTCCCCGTGTATCGGGACTGTGGGGGTGGCCATCTTGTGCATTGCGCATGCCCAGTATGGCGAGGTGCACATGCACAGTGGGTATCAAGTGTGGCGACCATCATAGGTGGCTCCACAAATGCAGTGCAGGACTACAAGTCCCAGGATCCTCTGGGGGGATGGAGATAATCACATGGGGCAGTCCCAGCCTCTAGGGCTTCAGGAGCAGGAGGGACAGGATATCCTCCAAGAGCTGAGAGTCCGTGAGTCAGTCCTGACGGAGGAGGCAATGGAGCAGGTAGTGTCCAGCGAGCAGTGCTTTCCTGGACTAGGCCTGGGCTTGCCCTTTAGGCCCCAGCTAGGCCCTGAGTCCCCCCGAGTAGAGTATTGCAGGGAAAGCCCCAGATAGGAACTCTTCCCCTTAGTTATTGCACCCAGCTATTGCACCGGTGATTGGACGGCCACGCAGTGCCCTGCGGGCTGAGACCAGGCCACATAGACATAGACATTAGGTGAGACACTCCAGCTGGAGCTCGCCTCAAGAGGTGGATTTGGACTTATAAGGAGTAAGGGGATTGATGTTGGAGGCCCCACGGCATGGGACCTGACTGATTCTTTGATCCGATGGCGACACTTGGGTACAGGAGTGCCCAGGAAGGTACCAACGGCTCATAACAGGAAGTGCACCAACGGCTCATAACACATTGGGGTAGCGCTACCTCACACTTTGGGTGGGATTGTTCTGCGGACACCGGGTGTTTTAGGTGCCCAGGGCACCCTCAGTTCTTTGGGGGCACCACACAGGAGTATTGGGTATTATACTGGTGTAATGCTATTGTGCAGGTGTTCATTATATGCTATTGTGTGTACAGTAAAGATTAGTTACAGGTGCGCCAACGAGTATTCTAAAACTTACCTTAAACTTGCCTTGGAAAATCTGGGGCTATCACCAACAAGATCCAGGTACATGCTGGGTACATGCTGGGTACTTTTCATTGACATTTCTGCAGAGACTAATGGCCCATCGGATTATAACAGCAGGGGTCCCTGGCAGTCCCATACAGTTTGAATGGGACTGCCAGGGACCCCTGCTGTTAATCCGATGGGCCATTAGTCTGTCTGCAGAAATGTCACTGAAATGTTGCCGCATGTACCCAGCACGTACCCAGCATGTATCCAGCATGTACCCAGCATGTACCCAGCATGTACCTGGGTCTTGTTGGTGATAGCCCCAGATTTGTTTTAGAATACTCATCGGCGCTACAGTATATACAGTGTGTGTGTATTATTCCTTACTGTGTATTGGTTCCTGTGAAGGGTTATCCCGCCCACACTGGGATCCCTCATAGGTGGAGGCGCTGCACGCAAGGAGAAAGAGTTCACCCCAAGCACCCAGAGGCGGTGGCTTAGGCCTCGTGTGAGCAACAGGTACAGCAGCACGCGTAGTCGCCCGCATAGGGGCTTCATTTGCAAATTAGCATATTAAATTAATTGATCTATTACCAAATCCTTTGCACAGTCTTACTCAGCCGTCTGTTTTTGGCAACTCAAAGAAGACACGTTTTACATTGTTTGCGTCCACATGTGACTTTATTTGCATATGTGTAGTAAATTCAGGCAGATGGGGTGCTTGCATAGAGCAGTATATTAAATAGCACACTCAATAGCTTCCCATTTCTACTCCAAAAAAATAAGAAAGCCACAACAGAAAATGACAACAGCCTCTGGTTCAAACTGACCATAATTACACTTTGAATGAAGCAAGATATTTTTCAATTTAGCCCCAAACAATGTAGAAACTTTGTAATTGAGTTTCTTATATTTAAGAGAAACTTCCATGCACACAGTGTGGATAACCGCAGTTTAGGTGTATAAAAAGTATATACAACCCCTCCAGGTTTTTATATAGTGCTAGCAAATGACACAGTAGATTCTAGCCACCAGCAATGACATGTTGATTTACATTACTGTGGGCAGTGTCTCCACACACGCACATTCTCCGGTAGAAGGAGTTACAAGATAATCTAAATATGGAGCATACACATTTCATATACATTTTAGATTTGCTAATAAGGTTTTCTTTTTAGCTCAGAAGTCTGAGAACATGGTATAGATTTATAGATGTGCTGCAGTGAAAGTGTATATATTAAAATGGGAGATACATTGTAAAAAAAGTGGGAACAAATAAATGTCACCGTACTGCATACTTTATATGGGGAAAGTTCTGTTCATCATTTCATGTATAGGAACAACTTTCCCAGGAAACTCAATATTCAGAAGATGTCCAATCCTAAAAAAAAACCTTGCAATGAAAAGGTTGAGTTAAAACCAAGCATGTGGTTTGGGATTAAGAATCATAAAACATAGATGCTATAGAACATGCATCTTAGTCTCATGCTATTTCAGTAATTTACTCTGATTTGTTGAGAAAGCAAAAGTGGTAAAAGTTACTACATTGAGCCATTGGACCCTTTACGTAAAAATTCAGTGACAGTAAATAGTGTGCAGTGTGTCAGAAATTTATGACTAAGACTTCAGGGTCCACTGTCTGCATTGCTTCAATTCTGTATTATAAAAATATTTCATTGTACTATAGTTAATCCCAAGCTTTGGTACAATATACTGAACCCAGGTGTCTAAATCTAAATTGATGGAACACCGTAGTATTCGTTGTAGATCAACAAAAACTGCAACAATATTTGCGAAATCCAACCAAGTGAATTCATATAAATGGGAAGCTAATTAAACAAAGGATTTCCGAGTGATAAAAAACGTCTTCTTTTATGCACATAATCATTTATGTAATAATTGATAACCTGTAGACGTCAGCTCATTTTCACATACGTTTATGCACAGAATTAGAGATACACAGCTAGTAACTTCTTCCTTTGCTAACTTTTCCGTGATGTTTACTGAAAAAAAGGCAACTTAATTTCCATTTAGGGAACGCCATTGTAGTAATGATGACTGCTGAATTAATACTTTTTTTTTTAAACCAGAACATTCTCACAACTTGTGCCAATGTTTTACATAATAATTCCCAATATTAACCCTAATTATCATATTATGACACATTTGTGGTTATTATTGAATGAAAACTGAATAACTGAAAATTAAGGAAATATTTTCTTTGAATATTGCTTTGTGGGGCCAGCAAAATATATGTGGGACTTTTAATCAAGGCAATTTTGGAGTAAAGAAACTGAGTTTTGATACATTCCACCATTTTTTTTACCACATTTGCGTCAAATATTAAGATGGGTAAACTTTTTATCAAAGTTAGAATTTACTGCTAGAATTGCGTTTCTTCACAAGTTTGACTTTTTGCCAATTTGTCTGATTTAAAAATAAATAAAAGTTGCCTCTATATTTAAAGAGGCATTGGTTCATTTTATTTGGGGGTCTCCGGAGCTGAACGCATTGATTCCACCTCTGAGGACCCCTTGCTTCCCGAGACACTTACATTGGAAGTGGCTGCTGGTTAGCAGTTCCGACTGGGAACAGAAAATTTCTATTACAAGGTCCTGTGGACAATAGGAATCCGTGACATCATCACTTTGGGCTTCCTATTGGCCGTGTGCAACGGAGCCTTTAAAACACAGTGGAATACCTGAATCACCTTCAGATGTAAATATCTCAGGGAGCTGAAATAGCCACAGTTTAGCTCTGCAGACCACCCCCTTCCCACCTAGGGAGGAAATAGAATGTATTTTTTAAAGGCAATGACCTTTTACATAAAAAAAATTTGATTATGTGAAAATTCGACTAAGTTAAAGTGACAAATTAGCTTTAAACTGAAAACAACTTAAAACCAACTTTGCAGTGCAACGTCAGCGTAATTGCATGCTTTTGCACGTTTTTTGAATGACGAAAGGTTTGAACAAACATTTGCAAGTTTGCGAATACATAGAAAAGTTTGGCTCATGCTTGCGGACACATTCGCTCATCCCTAGTAGAATGTAACAAACACGGACTTACATCTGGTGCAAATTATTTGATGCCAGAAAGTTCCTCCACCTTAACTCTGTGGGTGCCAGTAAACGGCGATCATGTGACTGCTCCCCAGAACGCCACTTAACCCTAGAATGGAAGAGGAGGAGCCCGCTCTTCCATATCCCTGCACTACAGATCTCACTCTGCACTTCACAGTTGCACAGTAACTGATCTCCCTAGAAAACAAACACCCTAAGGGCACGGCGTAGCCACCACATCATGGGGCCCCTGGAGACCCCATTGTCACGGTAGGTGTAGCTGGCCTCACAAAATAAAGGGGAAACCCGGCTAGCTACCCCTAAAACCGTGTGTATCTGGCTGAGTATGTGCACTCCTGTGGCAGATACACTGTGTGTTCCAACCCCTTTAAACCATGTTTCCGTGGCTGCCTATGTGAGCTCATAGGCTGGGAATAAAATATGTGTGTTTGACCCCTCAGTAAGAACTAGGTAGAAAACTCAGAACCTGGGATTGGGTCCCTGATAGGGGATATTGGGGGGCAAACAGAACCGAAATATGTGTAAAGTGTTTCTGGACTTTATTACTGTAAGTACTGTAATTGTCCATGCTAAACAAGGTGTGAGTAACCGGTGCATCAAAGAAAAGCAAGTCCCCTTAATAAATGATGAATTCTTCCATTAGGACCACTCCAATGACATTGTGAGCAACAATGAAACACCCTAACAGGGCTAAGGGACTAGTACCTAGTGCTAACCAGCACAATGAGCAGTACATAAATTGTCCCATACATTGTGAGATAAAGAGTAATAATGTACAAAGAAGACTCACTGTTTGCTTCCAGACTTCTTCAGTAGAGCAGTCCCATTGGGTATCCTTAGCAGCGTGCAATCCACCAGACAAGGTAAGCAGAAGGTAGGTAGACAAAGGCAGTGCACTGCCTGAAAAAATGGAGGAGGCTAACGGTGGCAGAAAAAGAGTCCCTTTATTGGATAAAAGGATCAAACATGACCCCTGGATGTCACAGCAAACGCACACCTACGCGTTTCGGGCCGTGCGCCCTTTATCAAGGTTTATTTTAAACTAAACAAACCAGCAGATTTAAAGACAGGCGCTGTTCGCGCCAGGATCGTGACGTCACCGCTCATCAACCAAACGCATAGGTGTGCGTTTGCTGTGACATCCAGGGGTCATGTTTGATCCTTTTATCCAATAAAGGAACTCTTTTTCTGCCACCGTTAGCCTCCTCCATTTTTTCTGGCAGTGCACTGCCTTTGTCTACCTACCTCACTGCTAAACAAGCATGTTTTGCGGGTACGCATATGTATTGTAATGTAGGTCTTTACCCAATGCAATGTACTGTGTATTCATCTCTATGGACGCAGCCCCGGTAATTCGATTAGCCGAGGTGCCTGCATAGAGTATGTGGATCAAAAGCAGTGGCTGGGAGAAGCTAGGTGTCGGGCCATCTGGCAGGTGGGGAAAGGTGGTGATGAGGTCTGCGGATACATACAGGGGCCTGCAACTCGGGAAGCAGGGGTCCCCGCACCTGAAATGAATGGGGTTCAGCTCCGGAGATCCCCTGCTCCTGTACACTAGTATTAACATTTAAATAAAAGCAGTGTGTTCACCTGTGAGAGCTGTGCCGGGAGATGCAGCTTCTCTCTGTGCAGGGAGATCCCCTGTAAGAGCTGTGAAGGGAGATGTGACTCGCTCTATGCAGCTCTTACAGATTGTGGCCAGGTTGCACAGGGGAGAACTGAGATAAAGGCTGAGATACCATCGGAGCTGTTCCAAGCGGTATTGGCATTTTCTTACCTCACGGGTTGAGACTTGTGGAAATGGTTTCAGATTGTTTCTGAATACAGTACTATGATAACACAAATGACAAAACGTTTGATGGGGTCATGCCAAACCTTTAGAGATGGCAGCAAAGTTATCAAACCTAGTAGAATAGGCTCCTAATTGTTTTCCTTTTAATAGGTAATTGTTCCTTTTAAGATGAAGGATCAGAGGAAAATAGTATTTTGTGGCAGATTTTAAACTTCTGAGCAGAGGAAATTGAGTCTCTTTGCAGTTACAGAGACTTTCTCCGCACTGCTTTTTTCTGTGGGGCGGCCATTCTTCTTCGGGAGGTGCATGCTCACACCAGCTTTTGCCTCTCGAAGAACAATGTGGATATGCATTAACCTCTGGGAAATTAATGTTTGTTACTGATTTAGGTAATGTGATGTTAGGAGCACTGATTTAACAGGGCGCTCTCCAATCTTCACCGGAATCAAATCTAAAGAGGAAATGAAAGGACTTAAGAAATTCCTCGCTAACCTGCATGTGTCCAATATGTGAAATATATGTAATGAGCCTTCCTGAAATACAGACATGTTTTGTTTCTCGATCAGACTTATTATACAATATTGCATGATAAGGATAGAAGGGCATATGTATTCATTTAAGTTCCAAATACGCATATTTCCCAGGCCTTTAAGTTGTGTTCAGTTCGGTTTTGTTCACTGGTATCTCTTCTCTTTTTCCCACAGTACAGTCGGCCAGAACAGAACAGAACAGAAGTGGAACCTTCGCTTCTAATTTCGTCAGCCGGGGGGCTGGTGGCTGTCATGTGACCACTGCTGATGTGCTCATGTGACCACAAATTCCAGACGTCCAGTGCCACCCTAGTGCCCACAAATTATCCCTGCATCTGCACTAACTAACCGACGGCAGTAACCGACGGCTGTAACCGACGGCACAAACCGACGGCTGTAACCGCCGGCACTAACCAACTCCATTTTTGTACGTTCTCTGTTTATAAGGTATCTGGGGCAGGGATTTCTTTTCCTATCATGTGCTTTAAGGTTTGACGCTCTTATTGTATTGTATCTTGTATGTTAATGTTGATTTTGTAATTGGCTGCACACACGGTTGGTACAATATAAATAAAAATATACATACATATCACGTTAAGAAATGATGGATGCAAAAGTCAAGTAACAGACAGACATGGAAAATATTGCTTTACATATTCAACATAATCACTTTTATGGGTGCTTTTATAACCTGAATTGTACTTCTCTCTGAACTATGGCTAGAGTTCTAGAAAGACATAAAGCCACAAGACTCCTACGAGGGACTTCAATAAATATAACTGTGGTGCTTGTGTTTCTCTTACTTGCTGCCAGGAAAGTGGAAACGGGCTTGCAGTTGTTTTTCAGATGAATCCTTTTGGGAGTGCATATTCAAGTCTAAGAATTCCACAGCTGTTTGAAAATGTCAGTAAACTTATTATAGGTTTTTTTGTTTTTATATGATACATGTTTGTTTTTATCATATCCAAGTAATTATTGATAAAGCTGCCATTTTAAAAGAGCCTTGGTAATGGAATGTATTAAACTGGTATTTAAAGAAATAAAATCTTACTAAAAGACATTCCTAATGTAGCCGCGTCCCCCTCTGGGTTATTGCCTTTAGCTGTTCTGGCACTAACCTCCCCAGCGGTCGGGGATTCCCCTTGGGCTCCGGTAGGGAGGATGAGGTGTAGGGCAGCTGGGGCAAGAGAAGCGACTGCATCTAGGGCGATCACGTCGCTGGCGGTTTCCTTAGCAGGGCGCCGCCATCTTGCCCAAGGTTTGTGCATGCGCAGGGCGGCAGCCATGTCAAGTTGCACAGGCACAATGCGCAAGGCGCACGCGGTGGCCCATAGAGACAGGTTTAGCAGGGAACTACAAGTCCCATGAGCCTGAGGAGCCTGAGACATGTGATGCATAGCAGCCAATCATCCGATAAGATTCCACTGGTGCAGTTGTAACACTTTGGAACGCTGCAAGGGGTAGGCAGTTGATCCTGGGAGCTAGAGAGGGGAGGAGGTCCATATGCAGGGGTCAGTGACCCTCTACATTAGGTCAGTGTACCCCATGGCCCCAGTTAAGACCCTGAGTCACCTCCAGCTTGCTGTTGCTGTAGGGACAGCCCTTTGTGTAGGGACCTTGCCTTTAGTATTCAGTAACAGTCAGGGACATAGCTGCTGAGTAATCTGATATTCCCTGTCTGGGACCAGACTAATGGACAGAAATCAAGGCACGCTGGAGGCATCCCCTGCGGTGGGAACTCAACGTGGGAGGCTTCATTGGATCTGCGGATCCTTTTTGAAGTGTCAGCGGGTCCGGGTGCTGGAGCGCCCGGCAGGTATTTACATAAGTGCACCAACATACCGGTAACATCCAAGCGCTGATCACGCCTTGGGGGGCGGGGGGATGTAGGTTCCCTGGGGACACTCTGGGGTTGAGAGACCAAGGGGCTGGTTGGTACATTGGACACGGTCTGGGAATACACGGTGGTGGGCCATTCCTCCATGCTGCAAGGGGTGGTTATGGTTAATAGTGGGATTGTATTTCTGTTTATTCTGTGTGACATATGCAGTAAAGGTTATCAACTTAAGATAAGAGTTGTCACTATTTCCTGTTTCGGGTTATCTCATATTATTGGGATCCTGGGCAGGTGGAGGCGCTGCCAGTACTTATATTGTTGCCCCAGGCTCCCAGTGGCGGAGGCTTAGATCTCTGTGAGCCAGCAGGTAAAGCCAGCAGCAGTAGACCCTTTATGTTAGAAGGAAGCAGGGCTACACTAATAATGAATACCACAAGTTAAGAAGGTTAACGCAGCAGTCCAAGCTGCCATTTTTTTTATTTATTTTTAACATTTTTTGTGCCCATTTAATATGTGCATTAATACAATCTACACAATGATAAGTAATTATTTACTGTAAGTTGACAATTGATCCATGCTCCTGTGATCGATCAACGAAGATTCAGCTCAGGGGTTCGCTAAATGGCTGACAGTGCTGCATAAGAGGACTAAAGATGCAAAGTTCTGTGGGGAAGATCATGTGACCAGGCAGTCACTAGCTACAATTGGTGCACTGCTAGAGAGAGGGCAGGGCTCAAAAAGGGGGGTGTCAGAGCCTGTTTCAGAAGAGGAAGAGGACGTGACTTTGTAAATAGTTGCTATAGAAACAAAAAATGTTTGTTGCATTATAATACATTAAAAATGTAATCACAGTTTTTTTTTTTGTTTTTTTAAATGCTACACGTATTTTCTCATAGTACAGAACTGATATATTTAAAAAAACACATGTAGGATATTGCTTAGGCTGCAGCTTTAATATTCTCTCTGTAATCGTAACAAAAAGTCCTGTACATTTTGTCTTTGTTGGCCAAAAACTTACTTTTTGTGCCATGAAGTTCATAATATGAATGGAAATTACATAACTTATTTAGGATTTTAACTGCATGATAAATTGTGACCTCTAAGCAGAAAAAGAGCACGCATGTAATCTACCAGTAATTCCAGGAAAACAGGCAGTGGGTGTTTTTTAATAATACTGTTTGGAACAAAAGGGTGTGAAAATGGCAATGTAAATCCAAACTGTTACTTCCTGATGAAAGTACAAATGTGCAGGGAAAGGTTGGGTCTAAAAAGGCATTGATTAAAACCGCAGCTCGTGCCAATCGTAGTATGCTGAACCTTTTCTTTAATGTAGGGAATGTGTCGTACTGTGCTCACAACCAATACTTTTCCTTGTGAATTCTTTTGGGTGTGCGTTAATGGAGCAACACACGTTCGTGTTGTACAACTGCAAGCCTTGGAGAACCAATCCCATCTCTGCTTCAGCTAAAAATACCTTCCTTTTCATAGCCATAAATCTAGTAGACATTGAGTGAGTAAATTCAATGAGTGAATTCACAGTCCATTATGCCTTGAATACCAATGAAGCAGATAACATCAGACACCCGCTTATTCTGGATTCCACCAGGGAATTGGCCAGGATATGCACAACTTCACCTAGGACACTTAGAGACAAAGAAGTGCCTAGGAATGCAGATAATTTGATGGCGTTTAGTGAAATATTTCCGCTTTACGACTGTGCTGGTTCTTGCTGCCATGAGCTCATATCCATCATGTCCTATTAGTTTCAAAGAGACTATTTACGCTTGTGCTCGTGACCTTCTTCTCCTGCTATATTGAAACAAAACCCAAAAGGAAGATTGTCCATGGTCAAAAAATTCCCTGTCTTGGTATTCAAACTAGGTGCTTCTACTTAAAAAAAAACAGGACGGATTAAAATCCAGTACAGTGAAGTTTCTGCATGCAACACAAGGTTCCAGGTTAGGACTATGAAATAACTATAATTGTGTACTTGTTATCCACCCCCAGGAATAAGTCCATATCATCCTTGCAACATTATTTTCCATTCTCCAATATTTCATTATGGAATAGGTGTTGATGGAAGATGAAAGTAACTGTCTAAATCTGTGTACATAGTTTAAATTAAAGGTTTAGTTGGCTTTCTTGCAGAATTATCCTGCAATTTACTCAATTTAAACCTTTTACCCAGAATTCCACATCGTACTGCTATTTATGAATGATCTCTAGTGTCCAGTTCTCAGAACACGGATTTATCCACAACCGTATTATCCTACAATCCAAATACAATCCAAATCACCAATCCAACTCTCACTGGGGAGAGAAAATTCAGGAGATGCAAATGTAACAGAGATAGTCAGTTCGTTTAGTTAGGACTCGGGTTTCACAAGTAGAAGACTGAAGTGGAAGACCAAATCCACTTGTATACGGATATTAACAGAAGCTGTGATTGTGTGTTAACTGAATTCATGGGAATGTGAGCAATTGACGAAGACTGTGTCTGTACAATGCTGCTTATTGCGCACTATACAGTAATTGCGACACGCTTTGAGTCCTATTGGGAGAAAAGTGCTATAAGTCATTATTATTATTATTATTATTATCCTATTTCAAATACAAGTCTATTGAATAGAAATAGTTACTGCTAATTCCGAAAGAGTATAAATAAAAAAAACACATACAAAAAATGCTTGATACATAACACATACAAAAATTCCTCTATAATTGACAGTTTTACTTAAAAAAAAAAAGGGGGTTTACATTCCATTATGAAGTTTTCTTTCTTTATGTTATTTCACTTTTATTTACTCCGCTTACAGCAATTTGTGTCAGGGTTTTACTGACAATCCCTATTATATTATCCCATTTACTCTCAGAAAGGCTGATTCATTAAAGTGTGATAAGAGTCAGACTTAAACGGCAATGTAATGAGTGATTACGGCTATCACACAGAAATGGTTCTCCCACATAGAACTAACTGGAAAGAGGCATTGTACAAGTGCTTAGTGTATGATTTATAAGCAGCATCAACCCTTGATATATTCTTTCATGGGAATATTCTATAGCTGGCCCACAGCTTAAACTTTCCAGTAAAGGTTGAGCACTTCCACTGGGGGTTTTGGTTCGAAATTAAAAAAAAATGTGCTCTTTTTTTTAAAATTATTTCAGTTCTAATCAAAAGTTTCTTGTTTTGGTTTTGCCAAAGTTCTCTTTATTTTGGATTTGGAAAAAGTCAAAACAAGCAGGTAAATGCTAGAATAGCACCAAAGTGTATTAAAAATATGTAAAATAAATGTAAAATCACAAAAACAATTAAGAAGCAAACAAGTGTAGCTTGAATAATGGCACAAACTTTCTTAATATCGCTTATCCCTCTTGGATAAACTAAACAGCATCAGTAAATGTAACACACATGGAGGGAGGCCGACCCCTTGACTGGCAGGGGGGCAGATCCGCAGAAGTCCGGTAAATACCTAAGGAGAAGTTCGAGGAGGGGGAGGTGGATTTCCGGATAAAGCCTTTCTGAAGGTTCTCCGTGATATACTCAGCCATGGCTTCAGTCTCGGGCAAAGGTAAGGAATACGACCTGGCTTTGGGGAAAGGGGCTCCCGGAATAAAGTCAATCGGGCAGTTGAAAGGGCGATGGGGAGGAAGCTCCTCGGATTTAGTCTTACTGAAGACTTCCAAGAACTCAGAATAAACCTCCGGTAGGGTGGCCTCTTGCAGGGGGGAGGTCTCCAAGACGGCCAGTACCATGGGGGAAGGAGGAAGAAACTCCACATGGGACGATCTCCATCGGATGGGAGACTTAGCAGTCCAATCGATAATGGGGTTGTGGAGTTGTAACCACGGTAGGCCCAGAATGAGTTGAACCGAATGGATCAAAAGTAATGAATTCCAAGTGTCCATCCTTCATAGAAAGGAAGTATCTCCAAGGAAATAAAGGCTAGCTGATGAGGTCGGCCATCGATAGCCTCCAACCCGACCGGAATGGCTTTCTCACGTAGAGGGATGTTGTTCTGAATTGCAAAAGCATGGTTCATGAAATTCCCTCAAGGATCCGGAATCGAGGAAGGCCAGAGCAGGGATTTGGAGGCTGACGTACTTAAGGAGGACAGGGAGTAAGATGCGCTTGGGAAACTGCTGTGCGGGAGAGGGTAAGGAAGAGATTGTACCCAGTGAAATCCCCTCATACCTCACTGGGTGCTGGCGTTTCCCAGCCTCAAGGGACAACGCGACAAGGTGTGCCCAGGAGATCCGCAATAAAAGCATAGGCCCTCATTCCTCCGACGAAGTCGTTCCGTAGACGAAATTGATGGTTGCCCAGTTGCATGGGTTCCGGAGCGTCCAATGCCAGTTAGACAGGAGCAGGATATCTGGAAGCAGAAGGCATAAAGACAGAAGTACGAGGACTTTGACGTTCGGCCCGCCTTTCCAGAAGTCGTTGGTCCACCCTGATGCATAAAGCGATCAGGGCCTCCAATGAAGATGGCCTCTTACGAGCCACCAGTTCATCCTTTAAGGACTCAGAAAGCCCTTGCCAGAAGGCCGCCGCGAGTGTACCATCATTCCAACCAGTCTCAGCCGCGATTGTCTGGAATTCCAGAGAGTATCGTGCCACAGATTTCTGACCCTGTGAAATGTGGAACAAGGAGGAAGCAGCCATATCACTACGTCCAGGGGTATCAAAAACTAAACGAAAATCTCTCTTAAAGTTGGAAAAGCTGTAAGTGAGTTCAGGTCTTAGCTCTCAGATAGGTGAAGCCCAGGCCAAAGCGTCCCCGGTGAGGAGGGAGAAGATGTAAGCTACCTTGGTTCGATCGGTGGGAAAGCGATAAGGTGACAGTTCGAATTGAATCTCGCACTGGTTTAAAAACCCACGGCATGCAAGCGGGTCTCCGGCATATTTACTAGGCGTAGGGATCCGCAACTCAGAAGTGCCTGCTCCCTCTCGGGAAACAGTGGCAGGAATAGCAGAACTGGAGGCGTTAACCTGTGGCATTTGATAGGTTGAAGTAGCAACTTGTTGGTTAAATGCAGTAACCTGATTGTCCAAAAAGGTGAAATGTTTGGAGTGGTCAGGATATCTTCCACCTCAGGGGGTCTGGGTCTGATGGGCTCTGCATAATGTAACGCTCGGCCTGCCCACAAACCAGACGAGACCCCGGGACTGAGGTGGAAAGGACAAATACCACACACCTTACAGTAAACGGGGGCACGGCTGGAGTGTTGAAGTAGCGTAGCTGATCCGGGGAACAAAAATAGAAGTAGTTCGGTACTTGCCAAATCCGAAGTAGAAGGGTTGGGTACGTAAGCCAATGGTCCTGGAGTAGAGAAGGGAGCGTGGTAGAGTGTCCGTAAGCCTGGGACGAGGAGAGAGCTGCGTCGTTGAGGGTCCGTTAGCCGAGTCCAAGTGGTATAGAAGACAGCGTGGTAGAATGTCCAAAAGCCAAGTCCGAGGGGTCCAAAAAGCAGTGTGGTCAAAGTCCAAAGCCAAGGTCGAAATCCAGGGAGATCAGCAGAGAATCCAGGGACAGGAACAGGGACAGAAAAACAAGAGAGCCAAGCAGAAGCAGACAGCATCATGGTACAGTAGCTATGCAGAGCACTGAGAGAATGGGGAGACAGGACTAAATAGTGGGCTGGGACTATCAGGGGAAAGGGAGGAGCGGAGGTGCAGTCCAGGGGTTAACCCTGATAGGAGAGAGAAGCCTGGGGGCAGACCTGGTCGACCTGGGGCTGTGGAGCGCGCCAGTGCGCATGCCCGCAAGGAGTAGGCGGGACCAGGCTCAGGACGCCAGGTAAGAGAGGCTTGGGTCTGCGCACGCCTGTAAGGATGACGCGCGTGACCCGGAAGAGAGAGCACAGCCGCGGGGGTGACGCCGATGGCAGGGGAACTCCACCGGGGATTCGGGCAGTGGAAGAGCAAGGTAAGGGGACGCCGGGAGCGGGAGTCCCCATAGCGCGAGACGAGAGAGAGAGAGACTAGTGAGAAGAGAGAGGACGGGAGAGAGAGAGAGAGAGGGAAAGAGATGGCGGAGAAAGAGGGGGAAAGAGGACGAAGATAGGGAAGGAGGGGAGAGAGAGAAAGAAGGTGAGATATGGTGGAGAAAGAAAAATGTCAATCCATCATTATTGGCTGGCTTTTATTCAAGGACTTAAATAAACTCTTCACAAATATTATATCAAAAGAAAAATGAGCACTTAAATTGTTCAGAGAGTAGACCGATGATTTAATAATTTTTTGTGGGTACTTTTTTTGTAACTTTAGTGCATAAGTCTGAATTTTTTTGACCACAAATGGAAAGATTGAACTTTGCTTCTAAAATGCTTTCCAAAGTTAGACTCAAAGTCTGAATTCCTGAAAAATTTGAGTTCAACGTAAAACCTGAATTCACTAACTGTTCAACTCAGATTTCTAATCCAAAGTCAAACCCGCAGACTCCAGGTTTGAAATTCACCAGTGTGGATTCACACTTTGAACCTCCTTTTTTTAAGTTAACAATCACACATAATACAAAGATATTTATTGAATGAAAAAAAAAATGATGTTTAATAAAGTATAAAATAATTAATGTAAAAAACAAACGTATCCCAATCTTCAAGGGATAATTTTGGTAGCTTCTATAGATGCCCAAAATAAGACTCTCACAATTGCCAATTTCTACATATTATAGCTATTGTTTGCTTGTTTATATATAAAAAAAATACTACTAATTCAAAGGTGAATAGATACATTAGCAATGCAGAGATTAAAGGGTTATTTTTTAAGTGAAACATTCATGGCCAGGTTGTTTTTTTTTGTATCTGCCTGAAAGGTTTTTGTCTGCAAAGTCAATAGTAAATTCATTATTTCTCTCTTATGTGCCTCACAGTTTAAATAAACTAAAGCTGACAATGCTGTCTTACATACTGTTGTGCTGTAAAAATCCCTTTATTACCACAGGGAGAAATAATTTAGAACTTTGGAAGTGATTCACGCTGTATCAGGCGAGTCATTCCTGGCTTTGGCACAGGGCCGAGTCTCACATATTATCCTCCACTTTAAGTTCTCCCTTTCTAGATAATTTGAAATCTCTTTCTTGTTTATGGCTTACCCCTAATAGTCTTCGGAGAAAATGTGGTGTGAAAGATTAGTGCCGATCGGGGCACTATTGCATGGAAATGCCCATTCAAGTCAATGGAAGTTTGCATACAACAACACACTGATGTACACTATCGCATGTGTAACCCTTTTATCCCATCCCCCCCTAAGTGATCTGAGGGGGGTTCTCTCCTTCACTGTTTACACAGGTGTATTGGTGCTGGAACCTGCTGGTTACAGGAGGGCTGAGGGATCCGCGGTGGTCTGGGGAGAGCCAGGACAGGCACAGAAGATGGGAGAGGTTACCTTGTTCTGGTCATCTCTGGGTGGTGCAGCGCCTCCAGCCAGTAGGGATCCTCTGGCGTCTTCAGAGGAGGGACCCCCACTGACACTCTTCACATACCAGAGAAAAAGTTTCACACAGCAGTATCTTTCTGGAGTTTTATTGCAGCATCAGTACAGCAGCACAGTATCACAGCATCATAGCAGCACAGTAGCACAGTATCATCAGTCCTGTCTCTCTAGCTCAGAGCCCTGGCTAGCATCATGTTCTTCTTGGCCCCCCTCCCTCCAACCCAGCATGGGTGGAGGGAGAGACAGAGTTCCTGTAATTACTCCTCTCACTCAGTAGATCACAGACTCAACTGACTCATTAACTAACTGGCTAACTGACTACTTAATTTAGGAGGTGTGTCTCAATTGGAATATCTCAGGGGAGTGTCTCTAACTTTGAATCATTACAAGACAGAGCCGGACACAGATTGGCCCACACACAGATATTGGGCGTTCCAACCAATATCCACCCCTTTGATTGACAACCTCAGGTTGCAAGGCCAGTGTGGCGAAAATGGGGGTAATCAGCGCATTAATAAAGGCAGTGGGCTCAGCTGGTTACCCCTATTTCGCGTTGGGGATGAAGGGGTTAATTCTATATGCATGGCTGTCCCCAGTTTGCAGGCTAATCTCTACCTGCAGTGAAGTGCCTTTCTGTTGCTGTTTTAAAATGTACAGGCATGATGCTATTTTTTTGTCTGCCTGCCTTTGTAAGGCAGTAAGGACCAAATGTTATGCATACAGGAGCCCCCTGTTGGGATGAAAGATCCCAGATTCGTAAAGTGTCACTTAATCAGGATGTTTATGAGTAGCAGGTCCTGTTACTCCTCCTGGATATTTCACACCTCGGGACCCAAACTTCAGACATTGCGTCCCCAGAAATGAGTGGCCCCTTTTTACTTAGCAGTGCTACCAAGCTGCTTACTGAGCATGCTCAGAGGTACCTGAGCTGGCTGTAGGACTGACCCATGTGACCTGGCAGGTTCTGATAGGAGGAAGATAATTCCTTGCCAATGGGATGAGGCTAATGTATCCCTTCACAGGCCCTTGTCCTTAAAAAGGCCTGTACCCCTCATTCCGTGGTGATTCCTGTGTTATTGCTGTTGCTGTTACCTGATTTCTTCAAGCGGATAAGACCTAAGTACAGCGGCTACGATTCCAGAACGCAAGGGGTTAAAAACATCGCAACAAGATACTTGCCCTGCTTCAGGATTTCGTTAGCCCTGGGGATTCCAGCAAATCCCAAAGAACCAGAAAATACTTTGCACATTCACAGAAGGATTGGACTGGCTATTTATTTGGCAATTTGCAAAAGGACTAAATTTTAAAGGACAATCTTCTGGTGCTTGGGCACCTTTCTGGACATTATCCTCTATTTCTCTACCCGTGAGTGTAATTATTAAGTTATTCTGCAGTTGTCGTGTGTTTGCCTATCAAGGGAATAAATCTCAGTTTATTTTGCTCAACCTGTTCTGCTCAATCAGGACCCACGAAATATAAATGTGTTATTAAGCGCGTCTCCCGTGACAGCCAGTCCTTGAATATGGCTACATATTCAAGGCTGAATACACATACAGACCTCTTGAAGGAATTAACCTTTCCACTGCCTGTTCTAACAGGACTGACAGAAGAAAAGCCCCACAACAAGAAGTAACTGCCGGGAGGCCATGTTACACATGTATAACGCTGTACTGTATGTCTGATGTTTGTAACCAAAGACACAGAGGAGACCCTCCAAACGGGCTGGAACGAGATGACCAAGGACTCAAAAATGTTTCAACCACTGGAACTGGGCGTAATATTGACCTTAGCTTATTTCACGTACAATCTGGAAATGGCAGTTGATTAGAATATTATCCCTTTAGATATTTAGAGACATATTTAGTAAACATAACTAAGTCATAAAACACATTATATAAGTGCACTGTAATTTGTCTGATGGCTTAGCACCCTAAATATGACTCTTAATATGAAGTTATTTGAGCTGCCCAGTTCCTTTAACATATTTCCCCCTTTTGTTTTTGTGTAAAAATTAGAACAAAGACCTAATTAGTTTTTTTGTCAAAACCGGGTTTCAACATCTCTGTTTGAAATGCAGTAACATGTAATAAAAGAAGCTCTCAGTCTATGCTTCCGAATTTAGATTGTTTCAAAAACTTGCCCACTGGAGATTATTGTACATCGTCTATTGTCTGATTGTTGGTCTATATGTCCGGGTGTCTCAGGCTTCTTCAAGCATGTAAGCACATCCCGACTGTAGAATAACTTGTTGTGTCGATTCAAGGAAGTGGTGGCACGGGGCAGGCCTTATCCTAGCCTGGGTCTAGGGATCCCCCTTTCCACCAGCGAACAGTGAGGCCCACAATAGCCATGAATGTCAGGCAATAGGGGCTAAGCCTTTCCAGGCTTGGTTGATGTGCCCGGGGCCGTGATTTTTTGATTGTGGGAACTTCTGTTTCTTCATGAGCTCCATCAAAATGACCCTCCTGATCGCCAGAAGCCGCCATCTCCATCTCACTCGGTGCAGAGGACTCCTTGCATATGAGACCTTTCACCAGTGCAAGCCTCTGAGGTCACTGTGAAATAAGCCTGTTGTGTGCTCCAGAGTGCGCTGTAGATATGCCAAATAAATATGCCTGGATCGGGGGAGGTTCAGCGGGTGGTCGGTCGGGAGGTATGTACTTGCCCTGGAGATATCAGTGGCACTGTGACCACTCTCCTATGTGGACAGTAACTATTTCCCCGGGTACTGAATTTCCGTCGGGAACCTGGGTATGGGATAATGGAGGTAAGGAAAAGCCGTCTTACCTCCTGTTGTAAAACCTTCCTCTACACCGGGTCCCGCTTCTATGATGATTGAAGACCGCACATCCTCGGTGAAGCAGCAACTCCTCCTCCCCCTCTTTTGGTGCCGCTGACAGCAAAATATATAGCAGCAGCAGTAGTAGCAATAATCAGGGCATTTGAAAAAGAAAGGGTGCCAGTAGGTGCAAAAATAGAAAAGGTTTTATTTGGAACAAAAGTAAGTGGTAGACATGACAGAACAGGTCCTCCCACGCGTTTCACACAAGTGTTGCACTTTCCCAAGGAGAAAGGCTGGTCAGACTTTCTATATAGGTAAAGATACAGTGGCCTTAAAATGCCAGTAGACCGCAGACAACACGTCAGACAATATACATACAGTGTCACAACAAACCTCGCTTGGCAAATCGGACTGTTAGGCTCTGTGACCTCGCTGTCTTCTCTCCCGGGCCCCGCGGGACAGGTCGTCTCTCCTCTCTCTCACGTGGGTCTCCCTCTCAGCTCACTCCTCCCAGCCTGTGTATCTCTACACTCCCGTTGCCATGATGTCCCAGCTCTTCAGGGTCCAATGGGCTTATCCCTTTCTTCTGCTCTCAGCCATTAGCCAGAGAATACTCTATGTCCATCAGTACACAGTGGTATTCAGAACCGGTTAACTCCTTATATCTACCGCGGCAGCATATATACATAAATGTATACTAAGGGGTGTTACATTGTGTAACAAAATATTTTGTTTAGTAAAAAGTATTTTTTTTTGCTGCCATTGGTTTGCTATCAAAAAGTTTGATTTGTGAAATATGCTTGTGTATTACTGCTAGGGAAAATGCTTTAAGCTGTCATTTGGACACTTTGAACATATTTATAATAATTAATTTCAACCTTAAGGCACTAAACAGCAAAAAAAGTAAAATTGCCTTTTGAAAGATATGAAATATTCTTTGAGGGTTAACAGCACAGGGGGGAAGTGCCTTGTGTTATAGGAGGTAATACAGATGTATGTGAAAATAGTATGGCATTGATCTTGTGTTGGTATTTGGTGCATTACAGACAGATTGGCGTTATTTATATGGAAACAATGTGTAGAGGATGTTATCAAAACGTTTTAGCAATTTGCCTTTGCTAAAATATATAAACACCTTTTGCTAGAGTGTCATTTAAATATTATGTAACATGTACAGTGGCGGCCGCCCTGAGTCTAAATCGGCCGCCACCGCGGGAATTTTTAAACCGCGGGCAGACGCGGGCTTTTTTTTAAAGTTTCGGCGCCTGCGGCGCTTTCATTGTTCAGCGCCATTAGCGCTGAACGGAGATGCGGCTGGCGCGCGGCCACGAGATGCGGCTGGAGCGCGGCCAAGTTCGGCTGCTAAAGGAAACAGCCCCGAACAATTCCGGGTAAGCTTTAGAATAAGCTCAGGCGCAACAGTATACAGTGACTATAACATTAAAGAGATTCACGATACATTGCATTGAAATCTCCAGAATTCAGTTAACAGAATCATTCTCTACATTTTTCAGTCTGTAGTTATTATGGAAATCCTCTACTCAAGTGGGGGATGGGATATTAGCATATTTCCCAGGGTACCTCAGGTGGGCTCCTTTTTCTTCCTAATTTACTTAGAGGGAGGTTTGTGGGGATCTATATACAACTGGATACACTACTGATTCTGACGGGTTCACCCAGTGCTGCTCTCATGGTCCTTCTGTCCAATTCCCCTTTGTCCCATTTTAGTTTGTATACACGTGAGACTTAGGAAGTGAACCAATAAGATGAGATAATGTCCGGCTCCAAAGAAAGAGGCCCACAACATTGCCAGGTCACATTGTTTGTGACTCCCTATTTGCTACAAAATGTTGTCGGGAGGCATGAGATGCCGGGTGCAAATCCATCCAGTCAGTTGTTAGATCAAAGTCCCAGAATGTTTTTTATTTTTATTTTTTAACTCTCTGACATCTAAGAAAAGCTTGAGGTTTTAAAGGTCATTTTTCCCATTCATTTGTTCTGTTTCTGGGAAATTCGTAATTGCTACGGAATGCAAACTGGCAAAACATTTGCTCTTCACAGAAGGATCTGTGTTCCACAGCGTGAAAGCGCAAAACCCTCCTCAGGAGCACCGCACTGCTGCCACTCAAATGCAGAGCATCTTTCACATCCCCTGATGCAGAGTGTCTCTCTATCCACTGCAGAGCATCTCTTCTTCCTCCTATCTGTAGAGTGGTCGTGCTGTACCTTGTGAAGCCTCACATTACTCTACTCGGGAGCGATTGACAACACTGGCATTGAAACCCCATCCTGTACCCTGACATTGAGACCACGCCCCATCCCCTCTGCCACTGAGTACCTGCCCCTTTCCCCTTAGTAGGGAGATCCTGCCCCCTCCACCTCATAATAAGAACCTACCCCACAGCACTTACAGTAGAACCCCCTTCCCTGTGATCCTCTACCACTGAAACCCTAACCCCTGCCCATACAGCACTGAGACCCTGCAACCATACTGACTCTGTGACTGAGACCCTAACCCCTGCCCCTGCAGCTCTGAGACCCTGCACCATACTGACTCTGCGACTGAGACCCTAACCCCTGCCCCTGCAGCTCTGAGACCCTGCACCATACTGACTCTGGTATTGAGACCCTACCCCCTGCCCCTCCAGCAAACAGACCCTGCACCATACTGACGGTGGCATTGAGGCCCGATCCCATCAACCTACGGCACTGCGACCCAGGATTCTACCCCCTGGGATTAAAAAAAAAACACCTACCAAATAAATGCTTATACAGATGAAGCAGATGTTATTACCCCATTAATATAAATGAACACACAAAGTATCACATTACATAACATTTGTGTTATCTCCTTAACCACGGTTTCCAATAGCACTACTGATAAATAACGAGTGTTAACACAATTCATTACAGTAATGGGTGCAATAATGTCTGCTACAGCTTTACCTCTTGATTAACTTTGTATTGCACCAAATTTGGTGCACTTTTTGTTGGTAGGTACAGCATTGCACAGTATGGTACTGCATGGCATAGCATGGCACATTATGGTACAGCATGGCACAGTATGGTACCGCATGGCATAGCATGGCACAGTATGGTTCTGCATGGCACAGTATGGCACTGCATGGCATAGCATGGCACAGAAGGGTACAGCATGGCACAGTATGGTACTGCATGGCACAGTATGGCACTGCATAGAACAGCATGACACAGTATGGTACTGCCTGGCACAGTATGGCACTGCATAGAACTAGATCTAAAAATCAGAATAGAGAAGGGGTTCCACAAGCCCCTTCTAGAACACCAGACCATAGAGACAATAAGTCTAAACATCAATCTAAAGAGAAAAATGAGTATACACCTCATATTCGATTTACTGAAGATAGAGATAACATCCAAGGTGCCGTTTTTTTAGACAAACGAGACCCATGGAGTTCATGGGAGTCAAAAAACGATACCAACCACTCAGGGATATAGGGTCACCAGCAGGACCAAAAAAGAGAAAGTTTCAAGAGGAAAACGAGGGAGAAGGAAGAGAAAGGCAATAAGTAGTGATATTAATAGTAACAATTGTAATCTTAGCAAAGTGGTTCTAACAGAATTTCAGATTAACGTTATTAATAAAGGGCTAACATTTGCACCAACTAAAGGACCAAGTAATTTTAAATTATTTATCGATGCGAATACATTTCTCAGAAAAATGACTGTAAAAAGGCACTTTATGAATATAGAGATTGACAATAGAAATATGCAAAATTCAAATGATCTGTTACCCCTTAATAGGAGAGATATAGTTCATACTCAACTTAAACCCAAATCAACATTCTACCCTTGTCACCAAAAAGGACATCATCTTGAAGTTTTTCATTAGAAGATATTAGTGGATTTCGATAAATTGATGAAAGATAGTACACATTCTACATTTAAAAACAACTTATCTCAAAAAGAGAGGGAAGCCTTAGAAAGCCTCATATGTAATGATGATATAGTCATCAAGCAGGCAGACAGGGGGGGGGGGAGTCGTCATCTTAGATAAAAGTTACTATATGGAAGAGGCATATAGAATATTAAATGATGCCAACACATATAAAATATTAGATAGAAATCCTACAAATATATTCTTGAATGAACTAAATATCCTCCTTATGAAAGGTAAATCATTGGATATCCTTAATGAAAAGGAATTTAACTATTTGTACAATGATAAACCTAAAGTGCCACTATTTTATTTCATCCCAAAAATTCATAAAGATCTGGTCCATCCCCCAGGGAGACCTATAATTTCCGGGATAAATTCACTTACCACAAATCTGTCAGAATATATAGACTGCTTCTTGCAGAAATATGTTAAAACCATGAGGTCATATATTCGAGATACTACGGATATTATAAAATGGCTGGAATCTATCACATGGCAAAAGAATTATATATTAGCCTCATCAGATGTAACTTCACACTATACATCAATAATACATAACGATGGCTGTAAGGCCATTGAAACTATCCTTAGGAAAGATGAAGAATTAGGGGAAGATCAAGACATTTATTTGATTGAATGTATAAGATTCATATTAAAAAATAATTATTTTTGGTTTGATGAGAAATTTTACTTGCAAAAATGTGGAACGGCGATGAGGCCCAGATTCGCCCCGAGCTATACTAACATTTTTATGGGCCAATGGGAAGATAGTACCATTTGGCCCATGACTGAGCTCGGCGCGGGTCTGGTCCTTTATCACCATTTCATAGACGATATTGTGATCATCTGGGGGGGGTGATCAAGTATCATTGGATATGTTTTTGACTTCATTTAATTTGAATGATATTAATTTAAAATTTACAAGTAAGACCAGTCTAGTGGAGATAGAATTCTTGGATCTCATTATAAATGTTGAAAATTGCAGTCTCAAAACAAAAACTTATTTCATACCTGTAGATTCCAATTATTTCATACTAGAATCATGCTGCCATGATCCTAATTGGATCAAAAATATCCCGTATGGTCAGCTAAGGAGAATCAAGCGTAACTGTACAGATAATAACATATATGAAGAACAATCAGATATTTTGGTAAAAAAATGTAAGGATCGAAATTATAGACAGAGTACTATTACTACAGCAAAAGAAAAAGTAGATTAATTGAGTCGTAAAGAGTTGATTAGTACAACAAAAAAGACACCTATAAGAGACTAGAATTATGGTATTTCCTTTATTACAGAATATAATAGAGAAGCCAATAATATTTGGAAAATCATTCAGAAAAATTGGCATATTCTTCTGAATGATCCAATACTAAAAAACAACATACCCGAGAAACCTAAAGTAATTTTCAGCAGAGCCCCGAACCTAAAGGGAAAACTTGCACCCACAACATTAAAAAGAATGGAGGCATCTGATGGCAATACATGGTTAGAAAAGCCAAAGGGATTGTATGGCTGCTATATATGTAAAGCCTGGACCCATAAACATGTTGAGAAGTTGACATTCAAATCCAACCACACTGGTGCCATTTTTAATATTGAACACTACATTAATTGCAAATCAGCATATGTCATTTACCTACTCGAATGTTCGTGCGGACTTCAGTACATTGGTAGAACTTCACGACCACTCAGAGTAAGAGTGCTAGAACATTCGGGAAATATTAAAAAAGATTTACTCACCCATCTAGTATCGTTACACTTTAAGATTAAACATCAGTCAGATCCTATATGTCTCACATAAAGGTATTGAATATATCCCCACACATTGGAGGGGTGGTGACAGGCTGAATACGCTAGCCAAACGTGAAACATTTTGGATACACAGAATGAACACCTTAGTGCCCAAAGGCTTAAACAAGGATATGGATATAGGAGCATTTATTGTATGAGTATCCCCGTTTAATTGTACCCTTTCTGCTTTTGTGTCTTAATGATATGTTTCTATACCCGTCCTCTCTTTCAGAATTCACTTGCGTCTTTTTATATTATTTTAGCTAACAACCAGTTTATATTTTTTATATTTTTTATATTTTTATACATGTTAGTATTTTTATTAAAATATATTTGTATTAGGTCATTATGTTTGTATATGTTGCTAGGCAAGCAATTGCACTAGGCTTTTTGGAGGTGGTACTATGTGTGAGTATCACCTGTAATGCAATAGAGCCAATTTAGATAATGAAAGAGGATATTGCCTATATACACCCAGTGTACACCTGTCGGAAACAGATTCCTGAAGAAGCATCTCTTGCGAAACGCGTAGAATATGGTTCCCGATCTGATTCCTGATTGCAGCAGAAAGATCAGCGCTACGGCAATAGTGTGTCCCCGCTTGGCTCCACCCACAGACAAGTCGTTACCGGTAGTGACGTAGGAGTTGGGGACGGCTGACCCACGCCGGTTATCCAAAACGCTGGAGATCCTGCTCTGCATTGTTTCATACCATGCCCGGTATTGTACTTTGAAATGTGAGTGCACATGAAATTGCTTTCTTGTTAATAGCAATAGATATTTTGATATACTATACCATTGTGAGCTTTTTCTTTTTACATCGGCGGGGCACACATCCCTGATAGAGCTGGCCACGGTGGGAGTGTTACCTTACATTCTGAAGCAGTTCTGCTCCTAATAGAGAGGGAAGTGTCTCTATACTGCCCTGTTACGTCCTCCTAAATATGAGTGTAAAATTGTGAAACTTACCTTACATTTCCATCGGAGACCAGGCGTTACTATACTATGTTGTATTATTCTTTTTATCCACATGCGATACTAAGCGGATGACATCACGAAACACACAGATTGAAGAAATACAACTTAATAGATTACATACTCCACCCAGCACCACTCCAGTTGGAGAGAGAAGTGTCTCCAACATGCTTTCTTGTATCTAAAACTTTGTGAGTGCTCAGTATCTATCTTCATTTAGCTTGACTATTAGGTCATACATTGTTGCACTATATTCTTTCTATTTTCATTTTCGTATACGATGTGGACCATTTGCGCTCCCCTCATCTGGAAGACATAGAAGACTGCATAGAACAGCATGGTACAGTATGGTATCTGCATGGCACAGTATGGCACTGCATAGAACAGCATGGCACAGTATGGTACAGTATGGTAACTGCATAGAACAGCATGGTACATTATGAAACGCTTTGTTACAATTCCATCTAGCTGATATAGAAGTATAACAAGTTAGGTGGAAAAAAAGTCACACTTTGACAAGGATTTTTTTTTCACCCTCTGATAAAATAGCTAAAACATAGTATTCTACCATTATTTTTATGGGATGCATGGTTTTGGGAGTATTTTTGTTTTTAAATTAGTAATTTTTTGAAATGTAAGGTATTTTAAAGTCATTTTTCCCATTGATTTTTTCCATTGCTGTTGAATTCAAACTGATGTAAAATGTGCATTCTACAGCATATAAGTACAGACCCCCCAAGAGTACTGCACTCTCCCCCCCAAGAGTACCCTACCCCCTCCTAAGAGTACCGCACCCCCTCCCCCCACACCCCCAGTGCAAAGCAGGTTATTGTTCTCATTATTTTTCCTGTTGCTACAGAATAAATGTAACTGCTGCGAAACGCAAACCAGCGTTACATGTGTGTAAGAGTTACATGCGTGTAGGAGTTACATGCGTGTAGGAGTTACATGTGTGTAAGAGTTACATGCGTGTTGGAGTTACATGTGTGTAGGAGTTACATGCGAGTAGGAGTTACATGCGAGTAGGAGTTACATGCGTGTAGGAGTTACATGCGTGTAGGATTTACATGCGTGTAGGAGTTACATGCGTGTAGGAGTTACATGCGTGTAGGAGTTACATGCGTGTAGGCGTTACATGCGTGTAGGAGTTACATGCGAGTAGGAGTTACATGCGAGTAGGAGTTACATGCGAGTAGGAGTTACATGTGTGTAGATGTTACATGTGTGTAGGAGTTACGTGTGTAGGATATGTGTTCCACAGCATGTACTGTAAGTGCAACCCCCCCTCGAGAGAACCGAAATACTGCCACCTGCATACATCTTCCATTATGCCCTGCAGAGCATCTCCACCCCCTGCAGCGCATCTCTCCCTTACCTGCATAGCGGTCACTGTGCATTGTGGCCACCAAATTTTAGCCCCATTGATGCCTTTGCATATACAGCGACTGCTCTGCAAATCGGAGGAGGAGAGATCTGTGCACCCGGTACCCCCACACTCACTGGGAAAGCTCGCCTGGCAACGGCCCTAACGGTGGCGTAGGGCTATATTGAATTACTCCCATAATCAATAGTTATGCAAAATATCCCAAACTATTTATTTTAAAAAGTGTGTTTGAAGGGATATATACAGTGTGTGCGTGTACATGTGCATGTGCGTGTGTGCGTGTGTGCGTGTACATGTGCATGTGTGTGCGTGTGTGCGTGTGTGCGTGTGTGCGTCTCTTCATAGCATATTTAACAGAGGCACAGCCATTGAATCATATTCACAAAATATTTGCAAGTTGAATTATTTTAGGTACAAGCTGAAATAAATGATCTTCCTCCTACACTTTATAAACAATCCTTTAGCAAAGCTGGTATTTTGGTTCAAAAAGCATTAACATATTGTAATATCCAGAAATGAAATAGAAATGTGCTGAAACAAAAAGCAAAGCCGTCGGATCGATGTTTTCCCTCACTCCAGATTTCATTATTATATACAATTTTACATCCTGTGAAAGAACTGCTTACGTGGCACTGTCCTACATGTTAGATTCATTGGGGTTTTTAATGGAAGACTGAAGGCAGTAAGTACTGTGTACATTTAAAAAAAAAAATTATACGTCACATATATGTTATCATAGCAAAACTCCATATCATCATAACCTGCAAATCCATATGTGGGCCATTGCTAAAGATAGCGATTCTATTCAATATTGAAATTCCAGTTTCTTATACCTCTAGACTCATACGTCCTGTAACTGCTTTTCTGTTACATACCTAAACTTTCTTTGTCTAATATCCTCTTGGTTTTGTATAACTTGGAACATTTTTCATACCCAGATGTATTTGTACTTTCATCACACATACAGTATGTACAACATTCTTCATTCTGCCAATGTCTTCCTTTAATCTCTCGGCATCTTTTCCTCTGTTTACTTTAAATAATAGTAATAATAATAAACATGAATAATTGAGGTCTCACTCGGAACCCTCAATGTCATTTTTGTATTTTATTATAACAACAATGGTTTTGTGCAGAGATAAAAATATCTGCTACAGTATCTCGATGAAACTATATATTTAAATGAATCTGACTTGCAGAACTAATTTTTACGATTAGTTCTCTTACCTGTTTATTTTAATAATTCAGACGGGATTTAAACACTTTATCAACCACACAGAACTAAAGAAGGAATTTTGCTCCCCGGCTCTTCTCCACCGTTCCAGTGTAAAATACTGTGCTGAATTGCAGGAGTTATTTACTCTCATTTTATTTTCTCTAAAGGTTATACCCATTTATTTTACCTTTGTAAACATTACTTATTCTTTCCTAAGAGCACTGAAAGTTAAAGTCCAACATCATCTTTTCAAGTAACTTCTAAAGTGTCTTCCTGTGTGTGCAGGTCTGGCCATAAAACACGAAGAAAAATTGCGGAGAATTCTGCTACAGAAATACATTTGTTTTTCAATTTGATTTTGTTTATATCAGGGGCACGCAAACTTTTTTTGTGGCGCCCTCCCCTGCCTTACCTCCTCCATTGGCCGCCCCCCTCCTTACCTCGAGCGGCGTCGAATGACGTCACGTGACCCCCGGCGGCATTTGTCGTCACATTAGCAGGGCAACCGTGATGTTACATGACCCCATGCCATGGTCATGCGTCCTGAAGCCGGCTGAATCCCGATAAGTAGAGGTTGCAGAAGCCTCGCGCGGTCTCCTGGCATTTAATTTAAATGCTTTGGGTAAGAGCGCGGGACCTCTGCAAGCATCCGCGCCCCCCCAAACAATATTGCGCCCCCCAATTTGCTCACCGCTGGTTTATATTATACTTTAATATCCATGCATAACTATTAGATCCTTACCTGCAGATTCAGAATATTTTTTTGAATATCTGAATAAGTTTACATTCAATCTTAGGCAATTCAATTAGGGAATTGTTTCATCGTTTCAAACTTCTGTTGCTTTTTATTTTCTTCCCCAGAACCTTAAAATGTTATCCCGACTCTTGAGAAGAAAGGCAGCACATACAGTGCGGTACTGGGGATAAAGACATTATAAACCCACAGACAGCAGATAGCATGCTATGATTTCTAAGTAAACTGAGGTTTCAAGCCCAAATCCTTCACTCTAACACAAGACTAAATATGGTTATGTAGCCATGCCACCTGTGGCTACTAGCCTGCCCTTGTACTGGCAGTAAGCCCTGGTAGAACAGGCCTTGCCAGCAGTTAAGATGGGTTTTCCCCACTCCATGGTGTTGCATTTGAGTGACAGTGGGAGGCAGTGAACAACAGCATAAAAACAACCCTTCAAAAAAACTTTACAAACTTAGATAAAACAAGAACAGAGCTTAAACAACTTCAACTCGACGAGGTGGAGAGAGCACTTAAATGGACAAACCAAAAGGTAATATGATAAGGGCAATAAGGCAGACAGGTTGTTAACAAACAAACTTAGAGGTTTGAGAGTTAAATCCCAAATCTCTTCGATTTGATTCAGGACAGGGCAAATTACTAATATTGAAAAAGAAATAGCCCAAGAATTTTCAACATTTTACTCAAAATTATATCATCTTGAATCGGTAAGAGATCCCCCTACGGGTATCGATGCGATCTCATAATACCTAGAAAAATGTAACCTGCCTACTACTACCGACCCCATTCCGATCAAAAATTGAACCAGACAGGGATGTCCCTTGTCTCCGCTGCTCTTTGCCTTATCAATCGAGCCCCTACCGGCCACAATTAGGGAGGAAGTCAATATACAAGGAATCCCTGTCGATGGAATAAATTATAAGATCTCCTTATTTGCATCCCCACCCTGTACCCCCCCTCTTTCCCCCAGCCTATTCATGTTTCCTCCCTTGTCTCCCCCGTCCCATCTCTCAATGGAAGGTCCCTCCTCCTCCCCCCACCCCCAAGCCTTCCATCCCCACCTAGCCCTGTCTCCTGCTCCTTTCTCTCAACTCTTTCCTCCATCTCTTACGCTTCTATCAGGGAATACAGATTAACTAAAAGCTGAAGCGTCCCAGGAGGACAGACAGTTAAAAAATGTGTTAAAATCTATACATCCATAAAATGTGAAACACAATATCATAGCAATTTGAGAAGTGTTGGAATGTTATTTTTCCAAACCTGAAATTCTGTTTGCTGTAACAATTTTGTGAAGATCAATGTATGGTGAAAAATGTATATCCCTGTAAAAATAATAAAAAAAGATTGAAACAAAAAAAATATTGAACATGTATCCATAGAAGGTCAATTATTAAAATGCACTAGTCCGCATCAGAGTCCTAGTTTTACAGAATTTGCCACTGTTTCTGTCGAAAGTGCCCGATGAGAATTATCGCCGTTTCATGAATAACCCTCATTTTGTTAGTTGAAGAAATTGTCATTCTGCCACTGTAACACCTTGTGGCGATATAATTAAATCTGTGAGCACTCGGTTTCCATTCTTATCTCTTAATCTCATCTGAATCAAAAACTTTGTCTGTGGTAATGGAAGAAACATTCTACAGGACTACAGATCTTACTTGTATATGATTTCAGTAGCTTATTGGGGAAATACAGGGTGGATGTTATAAGGTTCCTCCAGCAATGTGTACCTTATCATATGCTTGAAATGCACAGGGGGCTGCTACTACATAGGTGAGACGGGACAGGGGCTAAACAAGAAAAATAATCTGCATTGCCACAGCATCACATGACAGGACGGTAGGACGATAGAACATTTCCCTGACTCTGGCCATAAGATACGATCTGAAGGTGGTCATACTTAAAGGTAATCTTAGAACACCGAAAGAGAGACGGTTGCATGAATACAAATTTATTAAATTGTTCGGGACACTCACTGGTGGCCTAAACCGAGACCGCAGTTTTATGAGCCACTACACGAGAGAACTCTCTTCCCATGAGTTCTAAAGGCCATGCCTATACATACTGCTCTATATGAAGGCACACATCCCTGTCTCTTACACATACAGTACAAATGTACTATGTAATTCCATCCCTGTATACCAATATGGTCTACATAGTAGCCACACACATGAACAGATATGCAACAGCCTCATACATTTCTACACCTACCCACACCATTGATATACACCCACTCCACACACACACCTTTTGTAAAGCACTGTATACACTGTGTGTGCTTTATTAGTTAAGATTTACACACGTGCACACACACACGCACACACACATACACATACATTCCCTTGCATCACAAGCATTCAGGGACCACTTAACACCTTAAGTCATAAATCGCATACTGCACAGGGGGGAGCATTAAGCTTCACCAACAGATAATATTCCAGTTACCTTGTTTCTAAGAATTTTTTTGGTTTAATGAATTGTAACAAGCCTGAAGAAGAGATCAGTGTATCTCGAAAACTCGCACAAATGAAAGCATTTCGTTAGTCACAGAACGGTATCGACTATTTGCTTTTATACTGTATATATATATATATATACACACACACTATATAAATATTTTCTCTACCATTAAAATTTCAAATAGCTAAGAGGATTTTCTCAATTTAGTCATACTTTTAATCTTTACTGAAATGAGTGATGACTTCTTATAATAAAAAGTTGACAGGCTTACATCCCGCACTGGTGGATTAGTTTCCCTTGGTGATGAGGTTTTCTTTTGTGTACCGTGTGTCTGTTTGATGGAGGTTTAACAGAAAGCATTTTGGCAGAAATTGGATGCAGCAGGGATCATCCAAAGACGTCTGCTGCTCGATATTAACTGCTCACAGTAACTTTCTTTCTCTTTTTTTTCTATTTCATTCAGGTTTTAATATCAAATATGTATCCTATTTTGACTGTAAATAGCCCTGATTGTGAGAATGTTTTGTTCATCCTTAGTGTGCGTCTCACTGAATGTTACATTTAGCATTGCTCTTGATTTTGTAGAGTAATACATTTCGAGTAAAGTTTCAAGAAGAACCAAAAAGTTCACTGATCTATAGCAAAATATTGCAAATATCATCAGAAACTTAGTTCCCAGAATCCCTTGCTGCAGTGGGAGCACTGTATGCTATGTGATAATGGTGAAAGGCGGGGATGCAGATCTGTCTAAGACATGTGAATGTGCTCACGAGTGATATATATATATATTTATATATATATATATATACACAGGAAAAAAAGAAGAAAAAGCGCAGTTCTTAGTGTGATAACGTATAAAAAGACTTAATACACCTTGGACATTTACAATTGAACTCTCACAAACATCCATTTAAATAAGCGCGTTGTATGAGAACAATCTCATGCCCCAACATGCTCCTCTGGGACGCTGCTCCGCCCCAACCACTCTGGCAAAACTTTCCCGCTGCATGGTGTCACCTTGTAAAGTGTCCTCCAGCAACACGCAGCTCTTATCTCAAGATCCTGTGTAGAGGGGTTCTTGGTTCTCTCTGCATGTAGCTGCAATTTACTCCGGCGTCTTTCAGCTTACAAACAACCCCTCACTGCAACTGCTCACAATGAACATTTGACCCTCCGTGTATGCGTTTCATCAGTCTAACGCTGATTTCATCCAGCATGATCCCCTGATGAAATGCGTATACGTAGAGTTTAAAGTTTCTTTAAACTCAATTTATTGGCAAATAGCAAAGTCCAAAAAGGCAAAAAAAAAAGCTCTCTAAGGCATTTCACCCGTATGGCATGTATACATATAAGTGGAAAAGAAGTTATATCAGTGGCGCTCAACACTGTAATGATCAAAGCAATTCTAATAGATATTATAAAATATATATTATAAAATATACAACCAGAGCCACGGAAATCGCCCGTCCGATTGGATGCTCCACGTGGTAAGGGTAAACATGTAAATATACAAAGAAATCAAATCATAGCATAATACTGTAAAACATACACATACATAAACAAACAACACTTAACAAACGCTGAGAACAACAGGTAACTACTAACAATGGCATTTAATATGGCATATCATTAATATCATAAAATACACTTATTACACATAAAATAGTACATAAAAACATATATTAGGTTCAGGCAAGATTCTCCAACTCGGGTGGGGGTACCTGCTTACCGAAAACAGGATGTAATCAGGCAATGGATAATTCAAAGAGTATCCCCTCTTATGGATAGCTGCTGCTGCTGCTGCTGCTGCTGTTAACACCTGGGCTGTCATTGCCTTTAAATGACGTCATCATTTTTTTTTATCGGCCAAAACACATGGTTTTAACATGGTTTTAACATGGTTAAGCTGTTCAAAGGGAGTCGGTGAGCGGGTCAAGTAATGGTAAGTGAACAAAAGAAATGTATTTTATTTAACTTGTTCATTTTTTGTTTTGGTTTTTTACATGTGTTTTTTTTTTGTATATCATTTCTTGCCACTGTATGTATGTATGTATGTATGTCTAGATCGATATATACATACAGGGTAAGAAATGATGTTGTTTGAAAAGCTTGTTTTGCTGTGTTTAAAATGTTTTTGGCTATGATGCTATGCATAAATGTGTGTGTCATGTATTTTAAAATTAGATAGATGTAATTTTTGGTCTTGTATGGTGTACATTAGGTCAGGGTGAGGCTTGCTTTTGTATATTGTATTCTTTTTGGTACTTATATTTTGTATGATGGTAACTTGTTCTGTTTAACGATTGAAATAGTGAATTGTTTAATTGTTATGGATGGAATTTAAATTGTTTAGTGATTTAATTAATGAATGTCAATTGATTTATGGTTACTTGATTGGTTTAAATAGTATACTTGTTTGAATGTATTGGTATTTTGTTTGGAATATGTTATTGTTAACATTCATTGGCAGAGTGTGCATGGTGCACAGATTGTATGCATCATGTATATAATGTAAATGCAATGTTTTGAATGGCATTTGAGGCTTTTGATTGGCATTTGAGGATTTTGATTGGAAGATGAGATTGGATTTTTTAAGGAAATATGATTTTATTGTACTGTGTCTGTATGGAGAAGTGGTATTCGTAGTAGAGCATGTTTTTGATAACCCTTCTACATTTATTTGTATATTGGTTCATAATGTGTATCTCTTTCTCTCTCTCTCTCTCTCTCTCTCTCTCTCTATAAATATATATATATATATATATATATATATATATATATATATATGTGTGTATATATATAGTTGCATGATAAAGCCACTGTACAAATGAATGGGTGAAGGGTGGGTATCGGGCCAGTGTGGCTTAACCCCTTAATTACCTTTGCAGTTATTATCTGATAAGGTGATTAAGGAGTTAATTGATATCTGAATGTAATTGCAATGTATTGGCTATGTATTTTGTGGGCAACAGAGGACAAGGATTTTGCTGGTAACCTGTAGGTCTGTCAGGTGACCCATAAGGCCCACCGGGGACTCGCGTGGGCCTGGGTTATGAACCCTGAATGTAAAAGGATAAATCATGTATTTATGGGGGGGCACAGGGGGTGGGTTATTTATTTAATAAATAGAATGATGTTTATTGTGGGGCTGTGTATTGTTTTTATTGTGGGTACTGGGGGTAAAGGGGCCTGTGTCTCAGGAAGCAGGGGTCCCCGGACCTGAACCCAATGCGGTTCAGCTCCGGAGACCCCCTGCACATGTACACTATGAGTAAAAGTTGTTTTTATATGTTTTTATTTTGCCGATGTTTGCGCTGAGAGAGCAGCGGGTCTCTCTCTGCTGCAAACACATATCGGCAGAAACGGCCTGTCGCCAGGCTATCGGGAGCCAGGCTTTTTTTATCACCGGCTCATCTGCATTTTGCTTTCGCAGTGATTCGGCAGGGATTCGGCATGGATTCGGCCCTTACTGAATACTGTGAGGGCAAATCGCCAAAATCATGCCGATAGGGAGCACTTGGCGATTGCATTTTTTCGGGGCTTTGTGCATGAGGCCCTTAGTGTTGAGGCCAGTAGTATAACACGTAGCTCACCACAAACGAAGCGCGACCACGGCGCTGAGGTAGGGAATTGGTTAACGCCAACCCACAGCCATGCGGGTGCGCCTAGGATGTAGAGTAGTCGTTCAAGCCAGGTCAGGATTTCAGATTGGAGAATAGTCACAGTTCTTGCCAGGTTCAGGAGTGGAAAGTTGCGGATCGTCAGAGTGCATAGCCAAGTTCAGCATTGGGGAGTAGCGGATTGTCGGGGTACGTAGCCAGGTTCAGGATAGGAGAATATCAGATTGTAGGAGTACTTAGCCAAGGTCAGGACTGGAGACAGGAGAATGGTCGTTCGTAGCTGGATCAGGAGAGGAGAGGTGCGGAATCCAATAGACTAACAAGGTAGGCAACAAGAGGTTAATCGGCAAGGCAAGGTCACAGGAACTGGAATGCAGCAAGGCACTGCGTCATACTAGACTATGCTCAGCAAGGAACGAGAGCAGACTGAAGGTATATAAAGAGCCTCCAATAGCCAGCCAGGGCGGAACCAGGAAGTAAGCACCGATAGGCTGCTGGTGCACACAGGTGTGCTCTATGATGCAGATTAATCGGGGATGGGGGCGGAACTGCTCGTGTGTGCCGACCTGCGCGTCACGGAATTCAGGGGCGGGGCCTGAAACGCGTCACACCCACGCTGATTCTGAGTGACCTTAGGACAAGAGGGGGCGGGACCAATCGCGCGCCGAACTGTGTGTGTCACAGAGGTCAGGGGGCAGAGCCGAGAGAGCATGTCACTCCCACACCAGTCCTGTCCTTCACCAGAGCGGGGGCGGGGCTTAGGCCGTGCATCAGCAGGGAGGCTGGCCGAACGCACCCGTCGTGTGTCAGAGCCGGGGGCGGGGTCCGAATCCGCAGACGGGGATCAGGCCTCACAAAGTCCGTGCGCGCATACTGGGGCCACAAGACCACGCATCCTGAGTGTCCATCACGGAAGGCTTGTTGGGGTGAGGAAACGGTCTGCGACCGCCAGGATGGCGAGTCCTCACAGTACCCCCCACTTTAGGCGCAACCTCCGGGCGACTCCACGATGGCTTCTCCGGAAATTTGGCGTGTAACATACGGACCAGTTTGGCTGCGTGAACCCGGTGACTCGGAATCTAGGATCTCTCCTCCGAGCCGAAACCTCTCCAATGCACCAGATAGTGTAGCGAACCTCTGGAGATCTTAGAGTCAAGGATGGATTGGATATCGTATTCAGGTTGTCCTTGAACCACAAGAGGAGAAGTGACGCCCCCAGAACAGAAAAGGCATTCTGGACCACCGGTTTAAGAAGAAAAACATTAAATACAGAGGGGAGCTTCATGGAAGGTGGGAGAGCGAGATGGTACGCCACCGGATTAATCCTTTCGGATATAGCAAAGTGTCCAAGAAATCTGGGTGCGAACTTCATAAACGGTACTTTCAGTCTGATGTTCCTGGATGACAACCAGACCTTGTCGCCAGGTTTAAGGTCCAGAGCAGGTCTGCGATGGCGATCTGCCTGATTTTTTTTGCCTATTGACTGCTAGCCTGATGTTGACCTGGATCTTTTTCCACAGGTCTAGTAAGGTTTTTATCCTGTCATCCTGAGACCCCCGACGAGGGTAATACAAGAGGAAGAGTGGAAGGCAAAACGAGCGCCAGAATGAGAAATAAATTGCGATCCTCTATCTGAAACAATTTCCAAGGGTACTCCATGTAACCGAAGATCTCCCTGATGAAGATGTCAGCTAATCTGGGAGAATTGGGCAGGCCTTTGAGGGGTATGAAATGGACCTGCTTCGAGAAATGGTCAACTACTACAAGAATCGTGTTCATAACCTTGGAACTAGGCAAGTCCACAATGAAATCCATAAACAAATGTGTCCATGTCCAGTCCGGAACAGGTAGAGGTTGAAGGAGACCTGCAGGAGGTATCCTGGGTGTTTTAGTCCTGGCACACGTAGGGCACGCAGCTACAGTAGCGACATATCTTATTGCACTAAATACCGGCGGCATGCCGGGATCTGCCCCAGCTGCCGCCAGTAATGCACGCGCGCCGCCGCGTTCCCCCACTCACCCCCCCTCCTCCATCGCGCGCAATTTACACACGCTTCCGGACCCCTGTACCCCTTCTGCTCTGCCACTCTGCTTCCCCGAACCCCCGCTTACCTTAATGTCATCTCCAGGGGTGTCGGGGAAGCCTGGGGAAGCCGGGGAAGACGGGGAAGCCGGGCGCGCATGTGACTGTGACGTCACAGTGCGCCGCCATGCGCCGCGGCTACCCGCTTCCCAGCCACATACAGCCAGCGGCTTTTGCTCGAATAAGAGCTGCCGCTGCTGTACAAAAAATGTTATGTCCTTTTGCATTCCTGGCCACCAAAAATGCGAGAGATGAGGTCCAAGGTCCTTTTGGTGCCGGGATGGCCTGCAGATTTGGACGAATGACTTAATTCGAGGACTTTCTTATGGTGTAGGGGTGAAGTGAAGAGACAGTCCTGCGGAGGCGAGATGCCAGGAGGGATGTGGCTTTGGTGACGGACAATGTCCTTGAGCGCTCCAAATGATGTGGCCGAGAGAATACATTTGGGCGGTAAAATGGGTTTTTGCTGATCCTCAGTCTTGTCTTCCAGGGAAAATTGTCGAGAAAGAGCGTCAGCTTTAATATTCTTGGATCCAGGAAGGTAGGAAATTATGAAATTAAACCTAGAGAAAAATAGTGACTATCTAGCTTGACGGGCTCCCAGGCGGCGTGTGCCTTCAATGTAAAGCAAGTTCTTATGATCCGTTATGGTTATCGATCTTCAGTGCCCTCAAGCAGATGTCTCCATTCTTTGAGAACCAGCTTCATGGCCACGAGTTTTCCCGGTTCCCGACTTCGTTGTTGCATTGGGCCAGAGATTTTTTTTTTTTTTTAAATGCATAAGGATGCAACCTGGACAGGGAATTCTTCCTTTGAGACAGAACGGCGCCTACGCCCACATCCGAGGCGTCGACCTCGAGGGTAAAAGGGAGTTTGGGATGAGGATGAATGAGAATAGGGGCAGACACAAAGGACTTTTTGAGACAGGTGAAAGACTGGAGGGCCGCAGCGGGCCAAGAAGCAGGGTCTGCTCCTTTCTTGGTTAATTCCGTAAGTGGAGTCACTAGAGAAGACATTTTTTGGATAAACCTACGGTAATAGTTTGCCCCTCCTTCTCTACACCAAATAATCAATAACATATGGCATATAGTTTATGTGGAAAAACTCTCTGCCTATCTAAATGACTCCACCTCACAATTCTCAGTGACTTGGCCCCTTGGTTCCAACATGCGGGTATATCTCCATACTTAGATTAGAATATTTTGAACGTTTTTATTTATGCTGTGTCAAATCTGATTCATTATATTGTATACTGTATATACAAATGATGTATGCTTCCCTCTTCCCCTAACTACCCCTGAATTGTGATCTTACTAGATTATACATCACTGTACTTCCCCCATTTTTCTTTTTGTATCCCCTTCCCTAAATTTTGAAAAATTATGAATAAAAACTTAAGTAACAAAAAAAAATTGAGCGTGAGATGCGAGATTTGATAGGAAGCCAGGAGAGGGATTTTAGCAGGGAAGACGTTGAGACAGATTTCGGAAAGAGTAAAGTGATTCTGGCAGCAGCGTTTAGGATAGATTGCAGGGGGCGGAGTGCTTCTGCGGGAGTGGGTGGCGGCGTGCTGCGGCGGCCGTGTCTCCGGCATTCTCCGATATTCTTCTGCAACTCCCCATCCAACTGCGCTGAAATGGCTGTGCAGCGTCATATGATGCTGCGTTGCCATGGCAATGGGATGCTGCACGTGACGTCGTGATGCTATGCGGCGTCACGTTGCTGTAGCAACGTGACGCCACGCAGTGTTATGACGTCACGTAGCGTTCTGTTTCCATGGCAACGTGGCATCATAGGGCACCGCACAGCTTTGTTCATTGCAGTTGGAGGGGGAGTTGCAGGATGCCGCCGCCGCAGCACGCCGCTAAGTAAGGGAATGTTTCTTTTCCTCCGGGTTGGTCATCAGTTGAATGTGGAAACCCTGTGTATAGCAGAAGCTGCTAATGTCGTTAATGCATTAGCACAAGAATTGTTTAAAAGAGGCTCGACTTTTTTTTCTATGTGTAGTCCCTGTAAGAAATAGCGGGCTACTTATCCTTCTCCTACTGGAGTAAGCCCTGGTAAGGGCAGGCGCCAGTAGTAATCATGGGTTTCCCCCCCTCACCAAGCCCTGCCTTGAGTGATAGAGGTAGGCCCCTGACTCTGTGGCAGGCCTGAGACAGAGGGGAGGTCCTGCTGACATCATAAGGGGCAGGGCTGTATCTATTTAGTGGGCTGTCCTGTGTGTGTGTCCGTGTCAGTAGGTGAATGTCAGTCTGTGGAGTTGGAGTGTCTGGCTGGTGTGTCAGAATCTGGAGAGCAGAGTGTCAGTTCTGTATGGTGAGAGAAGAAGTCAGTCTGAGAGTTCGGTTGGAGCAGAGAGAGAGAGATGTCCTGGGAGCTGAGGAGTGAAGTGCTGGTCTGAATTGGAGTAAGACCTAGCCGAGCGGAATGTCTGACCGGAGAAGCCATGCTTAGAGTGAGAACGGTGCTTGGAAGAGATACTCAGAGACCCTCTGAGTAGAGCGGACAGAACTATAGAGGTGGACCAATGCCCCTCACCCTGTTCAGGGGGTGAGGGGAAGAACATCCAGCCTCACCCAGAGGATATACTCTTGGGGTGGGTGCAAGGGGTATTGATGCCTCCTACAGCCTATCCTGCTAGGGTACAACTTGGAGGAGAGGAGAGGAGAGGAGGGAAGACCCCTGTATACAATTGGAGTGCACTGCTGATATATGAACTGCTGTGTGCCGCTGTGCATAAGTGCGTTGTATCATTGCTAAAGGACAATAAAGACTTGCTGCTGTTTTATATAAGACTGTGTGATTGGAATCTCTCGCCCTGGGACCAGGGCTTTCTCTGGGAAGATTCCAACCTATCCCCTAGGTTTCGCCAGAGAATGGAGGCGCTGCACCATCACAACCACTAAAGAATGGAGGCATATACCCCAGAAGCCTGTCCCTGTTATCCCCCACACCAACGCGGGAGACTCAGGCCCTCCTGTTCCAAGCAGGTATGCACCACCCAATTACATGTAGCCAGCCCTCATTACACCTTAGAGGCACGATCTGTATCTGGGGGGGGGGGGACATGGGCTACATATGTATAATTGCACCTTTAGCCCTTTACAATGAATCGGCCCTAATTTGTCTTCTGACACGGGGAGGTGTTTTAAGGGATGGCAGTGCTTAGTAAATAGGTCCAAGTTTGCTTTTGAGACTTTGAAGTTAATTTTAACATTTGCAAAAACATGAATAAAATGCACAGTGATTACTGCATATATATCTACCATTCCCCTGGCTCCGGAGACGGTACGTCCTGCTACATCTGTACGTGGTACAGTATATATTATATAATCTGTGCCACTGGTTGCTGAAAAGGATCAGCTTCTGTTAGTTTCCCTGATATTTGGGGACTCGCACAGCATATTTTTCTTATTCATGCTGTTTGAGGACAATATTTTATAAGAGCTAAATGATTTTAGGTCAAGGGTATTTAACAATAAATGTAACTAAGCTGCAGAACTGTTCAATAAAACACTTCATAATAGTAAAAAAAAAATGCACTTGTATTTATTTTTGTCCTTGTTACCATACTAGGTATTTATTGTGATACTGTAAGCCTTTATATTGAGTCTTGACATGGGATGATAAATTATGAAGAGTAATATTATAAATTAAAAGGGGCTAAAGCTGCCCCTACAACATGAAGTGAGATGAGATCTATCCTAGAGATGTTTGCTTGATCTTGAGTTGCACTGAGATCTCGGGTAACATTTTATGTAGGTAATATTTTATAAATATGTAATTTTTTTCAAATAAATTTTGCGTCTGCAGGAGGCAAAGGTGTATGTATGAGGTGTAAAATATCAGCCATGGTGCTTTGTTAAGCAGGTGTGTTTTAAGGTCGCTAGTTGGATATTGAGGTGAAGGGCCTTCCAGAGGTGTGGGGCAGTCAGTGAGAAAGGTTTAAGGCTGCGATTATAGTGAAACACGCATGCACGTGACGCCATGCTCCGCCAAAACAAATTAATCCATTGAGCACGACATTGACGCGTCCAAGCACGCAAATTGTGAACAAACATTTGAAATTGTTCTTGCCACATGAGTGGCTCAGCCAACTAGGGCGAACCACTCACATGATGACACGGCTGCGCCTCCGCCACTCCTCCCTGTTGCCTCCCGATGCCTCCAGCCGGCAGTGAAGGTTTCGCGCAAGCGCAACACTCACTGACGTCGCAACTATAAAGGAGGCCATAAGCGGGAGAGGGCTTTTGATACAAAAGGGGTAGAGAGAAGACATCCTTGAACAGAACGCAAGAGTCGGAATGGTGTATAGCGAGAAATTAGGGCTGAGATGTAGGGAGGGGCAGAAGAGTGTAAAGCCTTAAAAGTGAGGAGGAAAATTGAGTGTGAGATAAGGATTTGATAGGAAGCGAGGAGAGGGATTTCAGAAGGGGAGACGCTGAGACAGATCTAGGAGAGAGTAGAGTGATTCTGGCAGCAGCGTTTAGGATAGATTGTAGGGGAAACAGGTGAGAGGCATGAAAGCCGGACAGCAGGAGATTACAGTTATCGAGACGGGAGAGAATGAGGGCCTGAGTAAGAGTTTTTGCAGTCGAGCAACAGAGGAAAGGGCATATCTTTGTAATATTGCAGAGGAAAAAATTTCAGGTTTTAGCTACCTTTTGGATGTGAGAGGCTAATGTGAGAGAGGAGTCGAGTGTGACCCCTAGGCAGCATGCTTGTGCTACTGGATGTATGATATTACTTCCAACAGTAATGTGGAAGGAGGTAGTAGGACCAGGTTTGGGAGGAAATATGAGGAGCTCCGTTTTTGACATGTTAGATTTAAGTCGGCGGAGGGCCATCCAGGATGATATCGCAGATAGAGAGAGACTTTTAGAAACTTTGGTCTGTACAGCAGGTGTAAGGTCAGAGGTTGAAAAGTACATTTGTGTGTCATCAGCATAGAGGTGATATTTGAACCCAAGAGATGTGATTAGGTCACCTAGAGAGAGTGTGCAAAGAGAAAAGAGAAGAGGTCCCAGAACAGAGCCCTGGGGTACCCCCACATAGAAATCGATAGAGGAGGAGGTGTTAGCAGAAGAGACAATGAAAGTACGATGAGAGAGGTAAGATGAGATCCAGGATAGAGCTTTGTTTTGAATACCAAGAATATGGATAATGTGAAGGAGAAGAGGGTGGTCCACAGTATCAAATGCTGCAGAGATGTAGAGTAATATGAGCAGAGTGTAATGACCTCTGTCGTTGGCAGCATGGAGGTCATTAGTTATTTTAGTGAGGGCTGTTTCAGTGGAGTGAGCTTGTAGAGGGTCTAGGAGAGAATAGATGGTTAGAAAATGGAGCAAGAGAGAGAATACAAGATGTTCAAGGAGATTAGAGGCAAAAGGCAGGAGGGAGACAGGTCGATAGTTAGAAAGACCAGTAGGGTCAAGCTTGCTGTTTTTGAGTAATGGTATAACTGTTGCATGTTTGAAGGAAGAGATTAAAGTGCCCACTGTCCCAGCGATCTCTGTAAATTCCAAGCCGGGATTCCAAGTTTCTCTGCTGCTCCAATCCTCCCGTGATTGGCGGGGTAAACCGGGACATATAAAACAAAAATGAGCGCAAAAGGAAAAAACACGATAAGTTCCAATACAGTAAAATGTACAGATGGAACAAAATAACACTTACATATAAAAATGGATTATGTAGATCCAGTCATCCACACATCCAAAAGAACACAACCACGGATGGTCGGATCCTGAAGAATCAGGACCCCGCTATCTCACAGTTCGAGATGGAGTAAGGAGTACAGTTCAGCCAAAACACAAAACCCCAGCAAGCTCTTTTTGGGAACCCCTGAGCCCCCACAAAATATATATGTATATAAGTGTCAAAAAAGAGTGCTATTGAGCGTGGCAAATGTATACAACAGAGAAGCCCAATGCTACATCCAACATGACAAAAATACACTGTAAAATACTTATATATTCTCTTGAAAAAGTGTAATTTAGTTTAACCCTTTGGCCAAAGCATTGTAAGTCTGCGAGCCACGACAAGGCAGACACCTGTTCGCAAGTCCTAACACTACCAGATAAAATACTAATATACCTCTAAGGATTAAAATTCTCATTTACCTCTATTAGGAGGGAGAAAGACCAACATTGGATCGATATCCAGTAAAATGAAAAGGAACTGCTGACTTGGGAAGTGGGGAGGGGCGGGCATAAAACCTGGGAAGGAGGAGCCACTAACCTCCAACAGCTGAGACAGCTGAAAATAAGTTAACAAACAACACACAGGACCCCAGCAAGCTCTTTTTGGGAACCCCTGAGCCCCCACAAAATATATATATAAGTGTCAAAAAGGAGAGCTGTTGAGAGTGGCAATTGTATACAACACGCGACAGAGAAGCCCAATGCCACATCCAGCATGACAGAAATACACAGTAAAATACTTTTATATTCTCGCAGTGGGAGATTTGGCCATTACTAAACGTGTGGTGCATGATACCTGCTGGTAACAGGAGGGCTGAGTCATCCGTCGATGGTAGTGGGGACACAGGATCAGGTTTCTGGGGTACATTATCCACAAGGTTCTATAGCAGTGCAGCGCCTCCATCTGCCGCAGGCTCCAAGATGAATGGAGGCGATCTACGGTAGAATTGTTTCCTCTCCTCCCAGTAAGATCACACACCAGGCAGGAGGTACTGTATATGCAAACAGGAATGGTCTTTATTGAATACACGACAACACAGCAGTGGTCTGCCCAATCACAGCTCCTCAGGATCAGCTATCCACTGGACGATGATCCCTGGACAACCACTACAGGTCAGGGCCCCTGCAGCTTTCCTAGCTCTTCCCGACTCCCCTATCAGGAGGCTGCGCATAGGCTTACACTCACTCTCCCCCAAGGGGAAGAGGAACAGGGAAGGCCCAAATCTCAGGCTCCCGGTGTGCGACCTGTCTCTCTCAGTGGGGAGAGGCACTACTGAATTTGGGATGCTACTGCCTTTAAGTACAGCCAGGTGGAGGGCACCAGGTCTTTCCCATGATTGGACATACTCAGGCCTGTGTTCCAGTTTAACTAGTTTGTCCGAAATGTCTTTGTATTGTTTCTGCTTGTTTTTTTTTCTGTATGAGGCTATGGATATGAGATCACATCTGATCAATACCTTATGGGCTTCCCATAGCATAGCGGGGAGGATACCATACCTTTGTTTATGGCAAAATAATCTGATATTTTTTTTAAATGTACTCTCTATATCTGGAAAATTTAATAGGGAATCGTTCAGTTTCCATTTATATAAATTATTTTTGACAAAGGGAAGAGAGAGGACCACATTGATGGGGGCGTGGTCAGACCAGGTTATTGAGCCTATGTTCGACTGGGAGGAAGCCTGTAAAAAAAATTTGGTACACAGAAAATAATCAATCCTAGAGTAGGTCTGATCTGGTGCTGAGAAAAAGGTGTAGTCTCATTGGCCCTGTTGCTGTGTTCTCCAAATATCAACTAGGGAGAACTCTTTCATCACCTCCTTAATTTTTTTGGTGATTTTCTAAATTTGAACTGAGTGGGGAGTATCCAGGGCAGTAGATTTATCCTGTTCAGGGGAGCCTACCGTATTCATGTCTCCCACTATTATCAGTGAGGATAGGGATTGTTGTTCTAGGGATTCCAGGACTTCTACTAGAAAGGAAATATGGTTTTCATTGGGGGCATACACTGGCGACACACTTAATCGCAGTGCGGCCAGATCCGCAAGCCGGGAGATTTCCCGGCTTGCTAGTGGTGACGCGCGGTCACGCGTCTTCGGGAGCCTGCGCCCCCTGCATGCGCGTCCAGGGCTCCCCGAGGGAGCCCTGGTGTCCCGCGATGTGGGGGACGGCGGCAGGGGGTTCCGGGGGACCCGGCGGACCCAGCAGCGGTAGGGAGAGCACCCGATCGGAGGGCGCTCTTCCGCTGCTTCGGCGCGCGCCCGTCACCCTCCGGCGCGCGCCAGGCTACTGCTGCGGCCAAGAACGGGCAAATGCTCGAATAAACTTGGCCGCAGCAGTATACTGTATGTTTACAAGAGTGACTGGGACTCCCGAGAGGGACCCCTGAACTATTAGGTATCTATCCCCTGGGTCCGCCACTACTTTGGTGGAGGCGAATGGGACATTATTTTTAATCAGAATTGCAACCCCTCTTTTTTTTACTGGAGAAGGTAGCATAGTGAGATTGGGGAAACGTATTCTTAAATGTATTTGGTGGAGAAGGAGTATTAAAATGAGTTTCTTGAATAAACACTATGGGCTCTATGCAGTAAGCGCCGAAAAAGTGCAATCGCCAAGGGTACCTTATCGGCATGATTCTGGCGATTTTCCCTCTCCGTATGCAATAAGTGCCGAATCCCTTCCGAATCAAGCCGAAAACATTTGCTCCCACTCTGCCGATGATTTGCCGATCACACAGGTGTATCGGCGTGCATAGCGAGGTGGTGTTAGGTTCCCGAATGAAACTTCTTGCTGAATCTGCCGAAGCAAGCATGTTTTGGATTGAGCGGCCCATTTAAAGGCAGCGTGTATATTTATTCATTCTCTGTGTTGTTGGGAGAGAGAGAGAGAGAGACGCACAGAGCTGGCCGATTTACATATTTCATATCGACTGAGACAGTTGTGGTGTATTGTGAGAGGTTTGTCCTGTGTTGTTTTGTTTAGATCTTTGTCTTGTTTTCACTTTGTAAGTGTTCAGTGCGATTGGCTTTAAATTTATTTTCTGTTCTTTGTGAGTGCTAGAGGTATGGCCGCAAGGCGTGGGAAGAGTGATGCTGGTGTGAGTGGTACTGGTAGTCGTGTGAATACGCGTCTGAGTGAACGTAGGATTCAGGGGAGTGCTATTGCTGCGAGTGCGAATGGTGTTGCTCGGAGTGCTAGTGGTGTTGCTGTGAGTGCGAGTGCTGCTGGTGGCTCTGTTGCTGGTGCTGCTGGGGTGTCTGGTGGTGGGGTGGTTGCTGGTGGCCCGCTTTTGGAGTCTCTTCCATTGGAAGAAGGAGAGTCCAGTCAGCAGCAGCCAAGCTCTGGCCCTGCACTTATTCGGAAGAAACGTGTGGAGCGGCCACGTAATCCTCGGTTCAATGAAGAGGAAAACAGTTCTTGTCACAGGGATTCTGGAGCACTATGACTGTCTGTATGGGCATTTACTAGGTAAATCTATCTTTGCATTGATTCTTCAAAGACATGTTATCCTAGGTCATGTGAGATGTCTTAATATCAAAATATTATTATCTAATATCTATCAATTAAACTTAATTGTTACACACATATTCCTTCATGCTTTAGAACGACCATAACAATCAGTCTAAAAATGTTGCCAAAGTTCATACAATATTCATGCAAGCTTCCTTACATTTGTATGTTTACACGTAAATGCTCATGTGGTACACATATTACACCTAAACCAGCATGTTTGGTATCTCTTGAAACAGGTAGCAGTTTAGGAAACTGATCGTTTTTATAATAATAATTAACGTCATATATTTTGTATGTATTTCAAGGGCGGACAAGTTCAGCATCAAAAAAAGAAATGTGGGATCAAATAACCTTGGCTGTGTCTGCGTGTGGGAATCATGTCAGGGACCGGGCGAATTGTCGGAAGAGATTCGATGATATCAAGGCAAACTTAAAGAAAAAAATACAAGCACAATGGGGGCATGCTTCTGGCACTGGAGGTGGGCCACCAGCACAATCTCTAATCTTAACACCATTGGAGGAGCAGATGCGGAAAAAATTTCTTCCTGTCGTCGTGGAGGGTTTGCCCGGGGACAGAGATATCGGAATTTATTCAGCTCCATTTCCACCAGGTGACAAATGTTACTATACTAGGAGTGTCGTAAGTTACAGTTCTTATCTATCTTTCCGCAGCTACTTATACTTTCTTCCCAATATAAGCATACCTACATATATATCTGTATATATGTCTCTCTCTCTATATCTATATATTTATCTATCTATATATATTTATATCTAGTTGTCCTACAAAAAGTAAAAATTAATATATATGGTGGCAAAAGGTGGCACTGAGTGCTCATTTGCATGTCATTTCCCAGAATCCCTTGCTGCAGTGGAAGCGCTGTATGCTGGCCGATAATGGGGAAAGACAGGGTTGCAAACCTGTCTAAGACATGCAAATGAGCATACAGTAATATTTACAGTTGCTATATATATATATATATATATATATATATATATACATAAATTAGTGATAATCTATGTTACACCTATAAACAGGCCATTACTGTCTCATCAAGTCTGGCATGGAAGATACCGCATTCAAAGGCGAACATTCATAATTTGCACAAACACATTTCGTTATGTTTAATTAAAGATCGTTTTTCGCTTCATGTAGTATACTGAGAGCATAAATAGGAACATGTACCATATGGTATTTAATTGTTTTCTTATGTAGCTCACTTCAGATTTGTCTTTCGCTCATGTACCGGTGTGTGAAACCAGCTGCAATTAATATGTAATCACAGCATAGAGGAGAACACAGGGGGTGGGGTTGGGCACCGAGCCAGATCACAGGGTCATGTTACGGTCAAGTCTTGTGGGACGGTTTACAGGTGGTAGAAACAAATAAAAGGTCAGGGTGCTGTCACGTCTTGGGGGATGGACTACAGTTGTTAGAAGCTGACAAGGTGAACAGAAGTTCATCACATTCATTTGAAATGGTAATTCTATGAAAACGTTCACCCACCAGGCCACTATATATGAAAACGTACGTTACTCATTCGTTCACTCATATCTTCTTTTAACCTTATAGATACGCCACATTGTCACACCAGTAGCATCTGTGAGCGACACACTGCATGTGTTGATGAGTGTCAGCCACATTGAGCGCTACACCTGCTTCTCTTAAATGTTAACACAGATCACTAAAAACATTCATTCACATTTCCACAATTAGGTACTGAATTATAAGCAGAGTCAACTTTGCTGTCATGGTAGTGATGTACATTATTATTGTTAGATTACTACACAACATATGCAGTGTATGTCCAACAGAACACTTAATTTTACAACGCATTCCTGCATGAACATTGTATGTTGTATGGTTTCTACAATAAATGTGCCAATTAGGTTCACATGTACATTGATGTTAAGATGGATAATGTACAGATTGGCA